>NC_080710.1:34170779-34210779 GCF_019097595.1 Hemibagrus wyckioides | reverse complement strand
ACACACTTTTACTATTTCTCAGATTCTGACCCAGCTTGCCTGTGATACTCCTGTCTGACCCTTGCCTGTCTGACTTCCTGCTGTTTTGGATGTTCCACCAAACCTGTGTATAAGTTAAGATATTTCTGCCTGTTCCATTACTTTTGAATGTTCCTATTTTTGTGACAGTTTTTGTTCTTTCTTACGTCATTGCCTCGACACTTAATGGGAACCAACCAAGGGGAAGTGTATGAGAGAGGTTGAAATATGTATTAGAACACATCTTAGGGTTTTATTTTAAAAAAGTGCTCCTTTGGTACACTATTTACAGGCTAAGATAGTGTGTGTGTGTGTGTGTGTATACCTTAGGATACTGCTCTAATCCACTTTGTATAACATCTTTCACACTTCTCAGCATTGTGTGTTCTACCTCCAGGAGCCACTTCTCAACCATGCCCTAAACACACACACACATACACAGACACACACACACACACACTTTACCAATGTCCTTAGCTAGAAACTAGTCTTGCATATCACACATACATAACAGCCTAGTATTACACATTCTTCTGAACTATAAACACACAGGTAAAATAACACACACACACACATTGGCCTTAGCAGGGTAGATTGGATGTGTGAAGGGGACGGTCTCTCTCTCTGAGCTGATCATGCCAGTGATCTTGAGCTCGGAGCTGAACTCCAGCTTAGCGATTCCCTCAAAGCACTTCTTCAGGTGAGGCTGAACCCGCTGAGGATCCTTCGTCTCAGACAGGATCTCTAAAAGCTCATCATTGGAAAGGAAGAAGAACCTAAAAGGGAAGAAGTCATTTGTTAAAGGTGCAACTTAAACATGTGTGTGTGTGTGTGTGTGTGCGCGCGTGTGTGTGTGTGTACATGTTACCTGGGAAAGTAGAGTCTTTTTTCCTCCAGGTAGGTGTTCAGACCATGCAGAATTTCCTCCAAGAAGACATTTGACTCCTGCAGATGGTCCAGCATGTTTGGCTGAGCTGTGGTCACTAACACATGCCTATCTTTTAACTGGTACATACACACACAACGTAAAAAATAAATAAAATAACACTGTCGTGATGCTAAAAATAACACAAAATAATAATGTGCTCCATCCAGAGGTTTTTCATGTACAGTAATTACACACACACACCGCTTCTGTGATGATGTCCCTCCAGCACGTGTCGACGATGCTGAACTTTCGGCCCTCCTCAGGCATCTGGGCAACGATGTCCTCTGAGCTGAAGATGGGCTCCAGGTAGAGCCAAGAGGACTGACACTTCAACATGGCATCCAAAATGTCCTGCACTTGCAAGAGCCTCTCCTCCCACTCCTTCACAGAGGAACAGAGAACAAGACTAAGGGTGCAGTGGAGTTGTGTTTAGCGTGCTAGTCCAGTAGCTGTGGCAGCTTGACCACTTGTTAGTGTGGCTATGGGAGAGGTTCTACTCTAGCACTTACGGTTGTTTGTTCATTTGCTAGTGATTAAAGTAAGTGTGCTAATCCAGCAGTTTCCGTAATTTTTTCGAGTATTAACAGTAGATGTGCTACAATGTGTGTGTGTGTGTGTGTTACCTTGCACTCTGCTTCGATGGGTTTGATGAATGGAGATCCCTTTATTGTTTGTGTCTTAATGATGTGATCATCCAACAACACCTGAATGTCATCCACTGCAGATACAACATTTGTACCCTGTATTCACACACACACACACACACACACACACTTTTTTAGTGAATATTTCACAAGACATCATGGATGCAACCATGTGATGAGCCATAATGCTAAACTGACCACTGATCCAGGTGAAGGTCAGAATGTAAATCTACAGAACAGTCAAGCTTTTGCTGGACTAAAGCTGGGTCAAGGCTCCAGGAAATAATGTCAATGTGAAAGCTCCTTATCTCTAAAGTCCTCGTACTTCTACTTTTGTTTTAGCTAAAGCCCACTCAGAAAATGAAGTTCAGTGCAGTTCAATGCAAATCTAGTATCTGACTTCTCTAAGACACACTTGTCCACTGACCAATACTGTTCCCATGAATATTCTATTTGGTTCCACAAAAGATACCTCTTGGACAATGAGACAAAATCCATCTCAAGTAGAAAGACTGCTAGATATTTTTATCTTTATTTATAGTGCAGTTTACAGCTGGAATTCTTTACATAATCCCAGATACACACTGGTCAGCCATAACATTCTGACCACTGACCGGTGAAGTGAATAAGACTAATCATGGATAGATAGATAGATAGATAGATAGATAGATAGATAGATAGATAGATAGATAGATAGATAGATAGATAGATAGATAGATAGATAGATAGATAGATAGATAGATAGATAGATAGATAGATAGATAGATAGACAGACTTTACTGTCATTGTACAGTACAGGTACATAGCAACAAAATGATCTCCTCATCATGGCACCTGTTAGTGGGTGGGATATATTAGGCAGCAAGTCAACATTTTGTCCTCAAAGTTGATGTTAGAAGCAGGAAAAATGGACAAGTGTAAGGATTTGAGCGAGTTTGACCAAAAGGGCCAAATTGTGATGTCTAGACCACTGGATCAGAGCATCTCCAAAACTGCAGCTCTTGTGGGGTGTTCCCGGTCTGCAGTGGTCAGTATCTATCAAAAGTGGACCAAGGAAGGAACAGTGGTGAACCTGTGACAGGGTCATGGACGGTCAAGGCTCATTGATGAACGTGGGGAGAAAAGGCTGGACCGTGTGATCCGATCCAACAGATGAGCTACTGTTGATCAAACTGCTGAAGAAGTTAATGCTGGTTCTGATAGAAAAGGGTCAGAATATACAGTGCAGGACGGGTCAGGGCTGTTTGGGCAGAAGTGGGGACCAACACAATATTACGCAGGCGGTCATAAAGTTATGCCTGGTCAGTGTATAAACATTTAATTAAATACAAAACACAGCAATAGAATCTGAACTTAAGAACCATGGTTCAGGGTCTTTCTCTGGAGCAGGTCTTTCCAGTGGTGTGCAAATGATCAAACACTTATCTGAAGGTCTACAGAACCAACTACATGCAGATGACCTCATGGCTACTCAATAACCCCAGGATGTCCTGCACCAAGATCAGGACAGTGTGTCCTCTGTGTTTCATTCCAAATCAGCATGCTAAAAATCTCCAGCTCTGTGTGTGTGTGTGTGTGTGTGTGTGTGTGTGTGTGTTACCGTGTCTCTGTACTGTGTGAAGCTGAACTGGAGGTCTGTCCACTCAAGCTTCATCTTTTCTAAAGCTTTTTCCAGGGAATATTCCTTACTGGCAGATGCACCGATCTCCTCTAACCTACAGAGGCACGACCAAATTTTATATCACAGATTTTTGCAGACGTTTATTCTAACAATTTCTTTATTTTACAAAGTAAATGATCTTAATTCATTACCCTTTGGTTTCATTTTTGTACATTAAGCACCAAATCTTACTGTAAGCACTATGTTTTTTAATCAATCTAATGTATTTATTAATGTCAGTCTAGTGCATAGCAATTTTTATGATTAAAGAATAAGTGATGGTTTTCACTGAGGAAGAGACAGGAGTCAGAGCTGGAGGTAGCAGAGCTGAAGATGTTGAGGTTCTCTTTGGGAGGGACACGGTTGGACAGGATTAGGAACGAGTACATCAGAGGGACGGCTCATGTTGGACGTTTGGGGGACAAAGTTAGGGAGGACAGATTAAGATGGTTTGGACATGTCCAGAGGAGGGAGAGTGAGTATATTGGTAGGAGAATGTTGGACATGGAGCTGCCAGGCAGGAGGAAAAGAGGAAGGCCAAAGAGGAGGAATATGGATGGAATAAATGAGGAGATGAAGCTAGTGGGTACAAGTGTTGAGGATGCAGGAGACGGGTGGAGAGAGATGATTCGCTGTGGAGACCCCTGAAGGGAAAAGCCAAAAGAAGAAGAAGAAAGAATAAGTATTGGTTTTATTTTCATTGAGCGATCTCTTACTTGTCAGTGTGTTTGTGCAGGCCGAGCTCCAGCATGTTCAGGAGAGAAGTGTGTGCATCTGGCTTTACCTCAAATCCAACAATGCTGCTGATCTAAAAACATCATGATGTCAAAATTTAAGATAGCAGCTGATTTTTCAGCACCCAGTACCCCTCCACACACACACACCTTTTCCCAGTGGCGGACTTTAATACCCGGGTTACAGATGGTGCTGAGGATGGGTAGGTGCTGCTTGAACTTGTCAATTTTGCTACGGAAACTCTCAGCCACCCGTCGCGGAGCCACGACCTCCGAGAAGAGCTTCATCACTTTGTACATCTGTCTATACATGTTACACAGATCATCAGAGATCTGCTCTGCATTCAGCTGCATGAAAGGGCCTGCAGGAAGAGTGCACACACACACACACACACAGCACAGGTTTCTGTTAGGTGGATATGGTTAATGACAGAGCATCATCATGGATGCTGTTCTGAGAGTGTGTGTGTGTGTGTGTGTGTGTGTGTTACCATTCATCCAGATGTCTGATTTGGTGTGGAAGTTCAAGGCAGTGCTCCACAACTGATCGTACGGCTGTTTGCTGGTCATGATGGTCTGCAGTAGGGGTAACTGAGTCTGCTCTCTTTCCAACAAAAACTCCTCCTTATTAATGTGCTGCGCACACACACACACACACACACACCCAATTAATCTTTGCACTGGTGGAGAACACTGGAGCACCTATCGGAAACCCCTAAAGCACAGGATGAACATGTGACTCCACACACACAGAATCAAACCCTGACCATGGGACTGCTGACCACTAAGTCACCATGCTCCACTGTTCCCAGATCATTATTTACACTTCTCTCCTACGTACATTTTTTTTTTTATTAGTCCAAAGCAACTTATAATTGAGATACACCAGATACACACTGCTGGGGTTAGCAGTCTTGCTGGTGTGTGTGTTGGTGCAGTAGCTCAATGTCTTAAACAGTGACCACTCTTTCTGTAGTTTTACATCCAGGTGGAATAAGTCCTCAGCTGGCCACACCCTAAAATTTTACTGGCATGGAAACCAAAATATAACACACACACACACACCTCAAGCTGTGTGCTGGCCTTCTCCAGGCATGCTGTTATCTCGTTGAGTTTCTCCACATTGTTCCTCAACTCCTCCACACTCATTACTTCTTTCTTCTTAAACACTTCCAGGTCTTTAGATATACTCTGCAGTGTGTGTTCCAGCTCTGCAATCCTGTCACACACACACACACACACACACACATTTCTTTAGACATGTTTTCTTTTTGTTAGGATTTTGGTGAGAATTTAACACACACTAGGAAGTGATTTGAGAGTGTATATTTCAGTCTGTTAAAGATAACAGTGCAAACAATCACACTGTTCAGATCAAACCCACACTTCTCACTGGTTTTATACAACACACACTGAAGCTACTGCTGATGTTCATCCTGAGGCAGAATAAAATTAAAGTATAATTCATATACAGATTTATAATATTATAATGAACCTGGATTATTTATCTTTTAAATCCTTTAATACTGAAACACTGAAATACCTGGTCTCTATAGATAGATAGATAGATAGATTCTGAGAGACATGAAACATAACAAAAGCTATTGTTTATTGCTAAAGATTTGCAACCATTTTCGGTGACACCTTACATTAGCGCTCCATCCACGTTACACACTACCTGTCACCAACCTCAGCCACGCAACCACGCCCGCAATCACCTGAGTTCTAGCACTAGCACCCTCACTCGTCAGAGTCAGCGGCGAGTATTATTGTGACTTTCTGAGAGACTGCTCTTCCTGCCCACGCCAGATTGGGATTATTGTCTATACTTATTCCATGTCATTTCTCTCTAGGGATTTGTTTTGCCTTCCATCCTCATATTTCAGTTAAGACTGTGTTTCTACGATTTTTGCCTAAGTGCTCCTTTTTTCCTGTTTCAGTTTCCCCGGAGTGTGATTTTTGCTTAATTCGGACAAGACAGAGTAACGGTGGATGGTCTTTTGGTTTCATCTTGTCCAGCAGTAAAAGATCTTGGTGTGATTATTGACTCTGGTCTTTCATTTGAAGCTCATGTAGATAATATCACTCGGGTAGCCTTCTTCCATCTCAGAAATATTGCTAAGATAAGAAATATGATGTCACTTCATGATGCAGAGAAACGAGTTCATGCTTTTGTTACCTCTAGGTTGGATTATTGTAATGTCTTACTGTCTGGATGTTCCAGTAGGAGCAGAAACAAGCTCCAGTTAGTCCAGAATGCAGCAGCTAGAGTCCTAACTAGAACCAGAAGATATGAACACATCACTCCTATTTTAGCCACACTACATTGGCTCCCAGTCAAATTTCACATTGATTATAAAATTCTGTTACTGACCTATAAAGCACTAAATGGTCTCGCACCACAGTACCTGAAAGTCTAGGCTGAAGACACATTTGTTTAGTCAAGCTTTTAATATATAGTTCTTAGGTAAAGGAGCAGATCTGGAAGGTTTATGGGCATAGAGTGTTGGGTGTACTGGGATGTTTGGATGCTGTCATCTTACCACCCTCACAAGTCACTCAGGTTTTCTGACTTCAGAGAGAGAAAGAGAAAGATATTAAGTATGATTCTGGTCAGGTGATGTTTAAGGACAATGTAGATTATGTACAGTATCTCACAAAAGTGAGTACACCCCTGACATTTTTGTAAATATTTTATTATATCTTTTCATGTGACAACACTGAAGAAATGACCCTCTGCTCCAATGTAAAGTAGTAAGTGTACAGCCTGTATAATTACACCCCTATAATTACAGGGTGAGAAATTCTCACTATGGCACCGCAGAAGGCAGCCACGGTGTTTCAGTGCGCTCTACTTTTTCTTGTTTTGTGTTGTTTTTCAGTTTCTGCCACCATTCTGGTGGCTTCTATTCCAGGGAAGAGCTCATGAATATCAGAGCTACTACCCCAGTGGACTTATTTCCAAGTTTTCTGGCTTCTACCACGGATTTACTGGCTATTCTGATCAAGGAGGCACGTAATAAAGTGAAGCCCCGCAGAAGAGGGAAACGCTCATGAGTACTCGTGCGTCTCCGCCGGCGTGGATCACGCACCGTGCTCCCCGGGATATTCCTCTCTAACGTGCGCTCTCTTTGCAACAAAATGACTCTGCAGATGAACAAAAACAAAGACTTTCCTATGTCTTGTGTTTTGTGCTTCACGGAAACGTGGCTGTGTGATCTTAAACCGGACTCTGCACTACAACTGGGTGGATTTAATCTTTTTAGAGCGGACAGACACACAGAGGTTTCTGGCAAAACGAAAGGTGGTGGAATCTGTTTATATATTAACAACAGCTGGTGCAACGATGTGAAAGTACCGTCTCGACTCTGTTCCCCAGACCTGGAGGCCTTCCCCATTAACTGTAAGCCTTTCTACTCGCCCTGTGATTTCTCCTCATTCATTCTCGTCGGTGTTTACATCCCGCTACAAGGCAATATGCACGAAGTGCAGCACACGCTGGTTGTTGAGATACTGCGTGTGGAAAGGACAAAACCGGACGCCTTGGTTATTGTCCTAGGAGACTTTAACAAAGGTAATCTTTCCCATGAACTGCCCAAATACAAACAGTTTATTAAGTGCCCGACAAGAGAGGGGAATGTACTGGACCATTGCTACACCACCATCAGCTGTGCTTATCGTGCTGTTCCCCGTGCTGCACTGGGCCATTCCGACCACATCATGGTGCATTTGATTCCTGCATACAGGCAGAAATTAAAACTCTGCAAACCTGTTGTGAGGACATCAAAGAAGTGGACCAGTGAGGCTGTGGGAGAACTACAGGGGTGTTTGGACTGTACAGACTGGGACATTTTTAGATCGGCCACCAACAGTCTGGATGAGTACACAGACACTGTGACGTCCTACATTAACTTCTGTGAGGACAGCATCATTCCATCACGCACCAGGGTGAGTTATAACAATGACAAACCCTGGTTCACAGCTAATCTCAGACAGCTTAGGTCAGAGAAAGAAAGAGGCCACATTCAGAAGTGGGGACAAAGGAAAATACAAGGAGGCTAAGTACAGATTTAGCGAGGAGGTGAGAAGAGCTAAATCAGAGCAGGGTGAAAGAATGAAACAGCAATTCCAAACCAACGACTCTGCCTCTGTCTGGAAAGGGCTTAAGGTGATCACCAACTACAAGCCTAGAGCCCCCCACTCTGTGAACGACCTGCACCTGGCCAACAACCTGAATGAGTACTACTGCCGCTTTGAGAGACAATGGGACAGACCTGACCTCCCCCAGTCCTCCCCGCACCAGCCACTGATCAGCAGTAGCCCCTCCTCCTACACTTCCATACCTGGATCACCCACACATCTCCACACCTCAGCACCACTACCCCCCTCACTCCTGACACCTCTCACCATCAAAGAGGAAGATGTGAATAGGCTGTTTAAATGTCTGAACACCCGCAAGGCTACAGGCCCAGACTCTGTCTCCCCCTCCACCTTGAAGCACTGTGCCAATCAGCTGTCCTCAGTGTTCACTGACATCTTTAATACTTCACTGGAGACCTGCCATGTCCCAGCTGAATGTGCCTGACTCCATGTGCAGTTGGATCATGGACTTCCTGACAGAGAGACAGCAGTTTGTGAGGCTGGGTAAGCATGTCTCAGACTCGCGGAACATCAGCACTGGATTCCCTCAAGGCTGTGTCCTTTTTCCCCTGCTATTCTCCCTGTATACCAACGGCTGCACATCTGGTCACCAGTCTGTCAAACTCCGGAAGTTTGCTGATGACACCACCCTCATCGGCCTCATCTCTGATGGAGATGAGTCTGCCTACAGGAGTGAGATGGATCATCTGGTGTCATGGTGCAGCCTGAACAACCTGGAGCTCAACTCTCTCAAGACAGTGGAGATGTGGATTTTAGGAAGGACCCAGCCCCCCTCCCCCCGTCATCCTTTATGACTCTCCGGTGACATCTGTCGAGTCCTTCCGCTTTCTGGGCACCACCATCAACAAGGAGCTCAAGTTGGAGAAGAACATCAGCTCCCTCACTAAGAAGGCTCAGCAGAGGATGTATTTCCTGTGGCAGCTGAAGTTTCTCCTCCCTGAGAAGATGCTGGTGAACTTCTGAGCTATGACATCATAACTAAAAGGGAGAGCAAGAAGGTGACAGACATGAAGGCTTTCCGGGACATAAAGCAACCAACCACTTCACAGTCAGCACAGACACTTGGGGACTTTCACACCGTCACAGATCTTCCATTTCATCTGTCAGCTTGTGACAGCAAAGAATTAGTGTCTATAATGACCTCAGAAACTACGCTGACCTAATAGTTCCTCATGGGTCATTGATTGCTGTTGTAGAAAGGACATTAATCAGTTACAGTTACATTATTTCCTGTTTAGTGTCACCCAAATGAGGATGGGTTCCCTTCTGAGCCTGGTTCCTCTCAAGGTTTCTTCCTCATATCATCCCAGGGAGTATTTCCTCACCACCATCACCACAGGCTTCTCATTAGGGATAAAATAAAATATTTTAATAATTTAATTTAATAATTTATTCTTATTTCTAGGTATTTAGTTTTTTTTTTTATTTATATATTTTTAAAATTATTATTTATTTATTTTAATTTTTCCCCTCCCCTTTCTTTGTTTCTCTTCTTTTGTAAAGCTGCTTTGAGACAATGTTCATTGTAAAAGGCGCTATACAAAACAAATTGAATTGAACTGAATTGAATTTTCATTAAAAGAACGGTGTTCACTAACCAGCTTCCTCTTGGTCCTTATCCTTGGTGCCCCAATACACTACCGTCACGTCCTTTTTTTTTTTTATAGCACAGAGGTCATTCCTGACCTCTACAAAAAAGACACACAACACACTAACAGCAGATAGCTGGAGCTCGCGAGTTATCTCCTGGTGACTGGTCATTACATAGCGGATTGGGAAATAAAGAGCACCGTACTCCAAACACGTCCCCTGTATGAAAGTCATATAAGAGCTAATTTAACAGAAGAGTTGATAAATGCCGTGAATATGTGGAAGTGGAGGAAGCCGAACATGTTACTCCCAGTAACCACAGATAATGCTGTAAATATTGTGCCTGCAGTTCATGAAGCTGATGTGCTGTGAGCTGCTGGTGTTTATCTTTTATATATCTTTATTTTTTATATCTCACTATTTTCAGTACACTATGAATGTGTACAAGTTGATTTTTCCATTTAAGTAAAATAAAGAGAATTGCAACTAAAACCAGTTTTTCTTCTTCTTAACTTCTTATTGTTCCTGTTAGCTAAGCAAAGAATAATGAAAAAAACACTTTAATTTGCCATCAGAACCGAACCGAACCGCAAACCATGGGTAAAAAACCCCAGGTACGTATTGAACCGTGGATTAACTGTATTGTTGCATCCCTAATAGATAGATAGATAGATAGATAGATAGATAGATAGACACAGAGGTATATGTGAAAGTGTGTGTGTATCTATGTGTGTGTGTGTACTTTTTTTGAAGCTGGTCCTCGGCATGATCTCTCTGACTGGTCAGTTTATCCTTATGGACCTCGCACACCTTACGGATCTGCTCCGGCCAGTGGAACACTCTGCTGTTCAGCTTAAAGTCGTCACCTACACACACACACACATATAAAGATATATTTTATATATCTTTAGTCTTTGTCCTACATCACCTATAGGTCATAACTGGGGTCAAGAACAAATGTCCTGTAGATCACTTTGAATGTTGACTGTTTTATTCTTTGCTCTGTAGAGGTTTTGGTCAGTCATGAAGAGTAGAAAAACAGGACAATGAGGAAAAAATATATATTTTTTAAAAGTTTTGGCTTCAGTGGAGTACAAGATCAATCATTTTTTTGGTGTTTCAGTTCCCTGTCCATGCAGCAGTACCAGTCAGTGTGGTGTAGTCCAGCAGGAAGTTGAGGCGTTTGGCTGCTTCACTAATTTCGTCCTGCAGTGTGTGTAGAGTCACATCGCTGGTGTGTTTCAAGAAGTGACCGAGCTCCACCAGTTCTTCTGTGTTGGCTGGTACGCTCATCACTGTGGTCAAAATCTGCTGGTACTGCTGACAGATACTACACACACACACACACACACACACACACACACACGATCGTTCCTCTAGTTTCAGGTGATTCTGCATGTTTAACCCCACATCCTGCTGTATGGTTATGCAGGACGTGTAGAGACATGTGGTGTTTTATGGTCAGTGCGGTGTTTCTCCTCACCTCTGGTTGAGTTGTCGGTTCTCGTCCAGTGCGTAGGTGATGAGCAGGTGTTTCAGGTTCTCTGTGCAGTCACACAGATCCTGGTGGAGCTTCACAGCCTCCAGACAGAAGAGTGACAGAGGGGCGGTCACACGGAGGGAGGAGATCTCATTACACACACTGTTCAATTCCTCAATCTTCTGCGCACACACACACACACACACAGAGTCAGGTCCAAACATCTGATGGCAATATCAAGCTGTGTGTTTTTTTAACATACTGAAAAATACATGTTTACAATGTTTAATACACTGAAAAGAAAAACAATAAGGTGTGTAGTGCTGAAATATTTTGCTTGTAAAACTTTTTCATTCAAGAAAATATGTAATTCAGTATGTAAATAAAAGTATGTAAATAAAAAAAGAAGTAAAATAGAAGTATGTAAATAAAAAAAGTAAATAAACCTTTACCTGTAACGAAGCATACTGAACCAGAACACCAGAGGGAGCCATCGCCCAAGTACTGACTTCCGGTGTACTCGGGTATTTAAACAGCACGCTGCCCTTTGTTCACGGTGAAGTACCCTGTAAGGACGCACTCGAAACAGGTGTAGCTGAATCCATATGCAGATCTTTATTATCAAAACGGCAGGCAAGAATCGATAGTCAAAGTGGCAGGCAAAAAGGGTCAAAACTGGTAAACAAACACTATAGAACCAAAACCGAAACACAAAACCGAAACTCTAGGTCAACCAGGAACAGGCAAGGATCATACACGGAATAATCAAGGCAATCAATGGAGTAACGCTCAGTATGCAATGCAGAGATCACGATACTTTGCAGTGAACAAAGGGCAGCGTGCTGTTTAAATACCCGAGTACACCGGAAGTCAGTACTTGGGTGATGGCTCCCTCTGGTGTTCTGGTTCAGTATGCTTCGTTACATTACCAAGCACACAAAGACAAATAAATGACCGGAGCATGGACATTACACTACATTTGCATTTCTGTTAAGGATTTGTAGAAGCAGTGGTCTAGCCATCACAATTTGGGCCTTTTGGTCAAACTCACTCAATTCCTTACACTTGTCCATTTTTCCTGCTTCTAACATCAACTTTGAGGACAAAATGTTCACTTGCTGCCTAATACAGGGTGGGGCGCAGAAACCTCACTTTTTTGAAGGTGAATGAAAGTGAATGAAAATTTTTTGCTGATAAACAAAATTTATTTTTTGATAATGAAAGAACATAATTTCAATTTTCAAATGATGCTGTTTTAAACAAAATATCTTGAAGGTGGTGTTCACCGTTCTCTATGCACTGATGCAACCGATTTCTGATGTTTCCCTCCCATATAAAATATGTAATTCAGAGTCAAATCACTGTGTTCAACTGGAAACAGCCTGAGATCACCTCCCTCAGGCTCAGAACCACACTGAGAGGGAGAACACACCCGGGTTCTATAAACACACCGAACACTCTGTCTGTGAACCATGGACACTGCAGCCACTAGGTGGTGCTCATAACTCACATAATGCTCCTGTCTGAGTCTGCTGGTATTTATTTACTATAAATATACATTTTCATTAAATGACAATGACATGCTCATTCCTACAGAAGAATACTTTATACTTGAGTGTGTGTGTGTGTGTGTGTTTACTTTGACAAAGCCCTGTAGGGAGTGTTTCTCCTGTAAGAATGAGAGAATATCCCGTCTGGCTGACTGATCCAGCAGTTTGCTGTATTTATTATAAATCTTTAAATATCTGCAGAACACAAAACACACAAAACACACACAGAGAAAATTCCTTAACACACATTTAAATGTGAGAGACACACAGAGAGCCATGTTTCACTCATATTCTCACAGTTCACATGTTTTGTGCTACTGCTGTCCCTGCCTCCTGCTTTAGGATTGGCGAGCAGAAGCAGCAGTCAAATGGATGATGAATTGCAAGGTGAGGAGGCAGTTACGAGTGGTGCAAGAGATGTGTTCAATACGCACACTCACCTGTGAGGCCCTGCGCTGTTCCTCTGATAGACCACTCTGGCTCGACTTAGCAGGTCTTTGACGAGTAACTCGTCATGCTTGACCGAGCGCAGTGTTAAATCCTTCTCCTGGAGCTCAGAGAACAGGATACACTCCACCTGAGGAAAACCCAGGTTAATATTCACTTATAAAAACATCTCCCAGCAGGAATACCTGTGTGTGTGTGTGTGTGTGTGTGTGTGTGTACCCGAGGTAAGTGATCAGCACTAGAGATGATGTGAATGAATGAGTTCATGATGAGCTCCCAGCACTGAGACAGAGGAGGCTGAAAGGTGATGCTCGACTCCTCAACCTTCAGCTTGACCAACAGGAGTGGACGCTGCGTGTAACTCAACTCATCATAACACTCCCCGAAATCATTACCATCCTCCACACACACACACACACACACACAATAATATAGGGATTAATTAAACCAGATCTTATATCAGAACAAATGGTTTAAGATGACGGGATTAGTAACGATGAGGTAGGGCTTAGTGCCCAGTATGGGTGGAGTCTAGCCACACCTGGTAGAGTGACAGGAAGTGCAGCAGGTCATGGAGTGATGCAATCACCAGGCTGCGGAGCTGGAATGACATCAGTGCAGCCACACAGGAGAAGAACTTCCGTGCCTTTACTGGGACAACATCATCTCTCTTTGGCACCAGGGGCAGCCACGCATCCTTATAGGTATAAAAGAGTGATGCACACTGTGGCAACCACCTACACACACACACACACACACATTGTGTTTTCACTGTATTTCTCTTACAAAAAAACAAACAAACAAAACATTCCACACACTTTCTGTATCAACAACACCCATTTTGCATCTGAATACAAAAACAGACAGGAATGTTCTGAGCATTATACAGACACACACACACACACAGCAGGGCTCTGAGTTTCAGCCCTGTCTGCTGTACATCCTGCTTAAACCCTTTTAATCTCAGAAAGTGAGTGTGTGTGTGTGTGTGTGTGTGAGTGTGTGTGTGTGTGTGTGAGTGAGTGAGTGTGTGTGTGTGTGTGTGTGTGTGTGAGTGTGTGTGTGTGTGTGTGAGTGTGTGTGAGTGTGTGTGAGTGAGTGTGTGTGAGTGTGTGTGTGAGTGTGTGTGTGTGTGACTGTGTGTGAGTGTGTGTGTTGTTAGAGAATGCCATAGTGACACATCTTCAGTGAAACAAAGGTATCCAAGACAAACAGACTGCTGAAACAATAAAACACACACACACACACACATATATATATCTCCCCCTCTCTCTCACATGTTGAGGAGTACGTCTCTGGTGGTCTGACACTGGGTCTGTATGAACTGCTGGAACTCTGAGGGCAGAAGCGGCAGACTGTTCAAGTGAAAATCCTCTAACTGCACAAAACGCAGATCTGAGAAACTAGAGAGAGAGAGAGAGAGACAGAGAGAGAGAGAGAGAGACAGAGAGAGACAGAGAGAGAGACAGACCGGGGGGGGGGGGGTTTGGGGTAGGAGATAAAGAAATGTAAAACAGCAATAATATAAAAGATAAACAGGATTATCTTTAATTTCCAAAAGAAAAGTGAAATATTTAAAATGTGCCCATGGGCTAACTGAAGAGGAGTGGGTGGAGCCAGAGTGAGAGGTCAGACAAAACAGAGGAAATAAAATAAAACAAGTGACTGAATACTTCAGAGACACTTCCTGTCCATATCTCTTACAGAAGTGAGGTAAGAACCTCCAACTAAACAAATTTGGATTTTTCCATATATTATATTTTGCTTCTTCTCTGCTACACTGCTAACTAAGCTAACAACAAAGTGTGAGCCATGGCTAACGCAACACTAAGTAAGCTCCGCCCCCTCGCCATATCCTACCCAAATGACCTAAAAACTGCACAGGCTAAAAAAACCTACAAACAAAATCCTAAAAGAAACCCCAGAATCACTTAGAACTGATTTTATTCAATCAGGAGCCAAAATCACCATCACAAATCTCCTGCTCTACACTGACCACACGGAGGCGTGGCACAGGACTCTCTGTGCCCACTACATACACCATGAAAAGAGAGGAATATGTAATGACCAGCAGATTATTATACAGGAAAAGGACAGTGACAGGACCTTCCTGACTGTGAATATTTACCACAATGGGACAGTCATGTTTCAGGGCAGTGAGGCCAGCCTCAGCTCTGTAGGTAGAACTTGGTAAGATACAAGAAGACAAAGACACTTTGAGGATTAAGCTTAATGCCATAAAAGAAGAGCTCTACCTCAGGGATCAGACAATAAACACCCTGAGGGAGCAGCTAAAGAAACCCAAAGCCAGTCAGGAGCCACCCAAACCAGCAGAGGATAGGCCACCTCACACACAGCTCCTAAACTCACATCCAGGACCATCAAACCCCCAACCACAACCACCAAACACCACAACACAGCCACCAAGACCCCAGACTGAATCACCAAGACCCCAGACTGAATCACCAAGACCCCAGACTGAACCACCAAGACCCCAGACTGAGCCACCAAGACCCCAGACTGAACCACCAAGACCCCAGACTGAGCCACCAAGACCCCAGACTGAGCCACCAAGACCCCAGACTGAACCACCAAGACCCCAGACTGAACCACCAAGACCACAGACTGAGCCACCAAGACCCCAGACTGAACCACCAAGACCCCAGACTGAGCCACCAAGACCCCAGACTGAACCACCAAGACCCCAGACTGAACCATCAAGACCCCAGGGAGAACCACCAAGACCCCAGAATGAACCACCAAGACCCCAGACTGAACCACCAAGACCCCAGACTGAACCACCAAGACCCCAGACTGAGCCACCAAGACCCCAGACTGAGCCACCAAGACCCCAGACTGAACCACCAAGACCCCAGACTGAATCACCAAGACCCCAGACTGAACCACCAAGACCCCAGACTGAACCACCAAGACCCCAGACTGAGCCACCAAGACCCCAGACTGAGCCACCAAGACCCCAGACTGAGCCACCAAGACCCCAGACTGAACCACCAAGACCCCAGACTGAACCACCAAGACCCCAGACTGAACCACCAAGACCCCAGACTGAGCCACCAAGACCCCAGACTGAACCACCAAGACCCCAGACTGAACCACCAAGACCCCAGACTGAACCACCAAGACCCCAGACTGAACCACCAAGACCCCAGGGAGAACCACCAAGACCCCAGACTGAACCACCAAGACCCCAGACTGAACCACCAAGACCCCAGACTGAACCACCAAGACCCCAGACTGAACCACCAAGACCCCAGAATGAACCACCAAGACGGCAGACTGAACCACCAAGACCCCAGACTGAACCAACAAGACCCCAGGGAGAACCACCAAGACCCCAGGGAGAACCACCAAGACCCCAGGGAGAACCACCAAGACCCCAGGGAGAACCACCAAGACCCCAGACTGAACCACCAAGACCCCAGACTGAACCACCAAGACCCCAGACTGAACCACCAAGACCCCAGACTTAACCACCAAGACCCCAGACTTAACCATCAAGACTCCAGACTCAACCACCAAGACCCCAGACTGAACCACCAAGACCCCAGACTGAACCACCAAGACCCCAGACTGAACCACCAAGACCCCAGACTGAACCACCAAGACCCCAGACTTAACCACCAAGACTCCAGACTGAACCACCAAGACCCCAGACTGAACCACCAAGACCCCAGACTGAACCACCAAGACCCCAGAATGAACCACCAAGACGGCAGACTGAACCACCAAGACCCCAGACTGAACCACCAAGACCCCAGAATGAACCACCAAGACGGCAGACTGAACCACCAAGACCCCAGACTGAACCAACAAGACCCCAGGGAGAACCACCAAGACCCCAGGGAGAACCACCAAGACTCCAGACTGAACCACCAAGACCCCAGACTGAACCACCAAGACCCCAGAATGAACCACCAAGACGGCAGACTGAACCACCAAGACCCCAGACTGAACCACCAAGACCCCAGAATGAACCACCAAGACGGCAGACTGAACCACCAAGACCCCAGACTGAACCAACAAGACCCCAGGGAGAACCACCAAGACCCCAGGGAGAACCACCAAGACCCCAGAATGAACCACCAAGACCCCAGACTGAACCACCAAGACCCCAGACTGAACCACCAAGACCCCAGACTCAACCACCAAGACCCCAGACTGAACCACCAAGACCCCAGACTGAACCACCAAGACCCCAGACTGAACCATCAAGACCCCAGGGAGAACCACCAAGACCCCAGACTGAACCACCAAGACCCCAGACTGAACCACCAAGACCCCAGACTGAACCACCAAGACCCCAGACTGAGCCACCAAGACCCCAGACTGAACCACCAAGACCCCAGACTCAACCACCAAGACCCCAGACTGAACCACCAAGACCCCAGACTGAGCCACCAAGACCCCAGACTGAGCCACCAAGACCCCAGACTGAACCACCAAGACCCCAGACTGAACCACCAAGACCCCAGACTGAACCACCAAAACCCCAGGGAGAACCACCAAGACCCCAGACTGAACCACCAAGACCCCAGACTGAACCACCAAGACCCCAGACTGAACCACCAAGACCCCAGAGAGGTCTTCTACACAGGAGAGATTTTCACCCTACCACCATCCAGAGGGTAAATGGCAAACGTTCACCTGGCACACCAACCCAACCTCAACATCCACAGCCTCCATGATTATGTCCACCTACACAGGGACGTCGTGGCATGTTTGCAAAGAACCTTAAAGATGCGCTGGAAACTGTATTAATCTGCACCGTGTCTTTTACAATGAAATGTGTAATGGCTTCAATTCTCTCCATCAGTCTTAGAGAAGCTGCCGGATACAGAGAAGTACAGAACCACGAGGTCGTGATGGGAGTGTGTGTTACAGTTCTCACATGGCTTGTTGCTTTTCTTCACGCTAAAACACTGGTGGTATTGCACTCTGTGTCTGAGTTTTACAAACATCATCACTAGGGAATCCAAAATAATTCCACACCACAGATAAAGCATTTCTCTTCAGTTCTAATTCTTGATTCTTCTCAGCAACACTTTGTAAACTATCTGATGTTTCTTTATCAGTGCACATGTTCACCAAATGAACATGACGAGATAGACATGTGCAAGTGGATATTCGGGGCGCTGATAAGGACACGCCTACAGACTATTAAACCTGCACAAATAAGTCAATTAAAACAATTCAGTAACACACCAAAAAATCCAAACGATGATAAATGGTTTGACACAGAATGCCAAAATATTAGAAAAGAATTAAGAAAATTATCCAATCAAAAACACAGAGATCCAAATAATGTGGAATTCCACCTTTGTTACTGTGACACTTTAAGACTTTATAAACGTACACTCAGAATCAAAAGTGCCCAATATACCAAAAAACAACTGACACTAACTGAGGAGTCCATAAACACTAACAGTTTCTGGGAGCACTGGAAAAATCTAATAAATCTAAATCTGAACTGGCAATACAAAATGGTGACATATGGGTCAGTCACTTCAAATCAATATATACTCTTAACAACAACAACAAAACAGAACAAAACATTATCATTAAAAAATTGAACACATTAGAATTGGTTATAAAAGACTCCCAAAATCCTCTGGACTTCCCCATTACTGATCAGGAACTCTCAAAAACATTGGTCATTCTAAAACCCAAAAAGCGAGTGGACCTGACAACATCCTTAATGAAATGATTAAATTCACAAGTAAAAAATTCCAATTGGCAATTCTTAAATTATTTCAATTCAATTTCAATTTATTTGTATAGCGCTTTTAACAAAGAGCATTGTCTCAAAGCAGCTTTACATGAGAAACAGCATAAGAAAACAACAAACATATAAACAGACAGACAGTCCTAGATGTTATCCAAAGTGAGCAAGCCTGAGGTGACTGAGGCGACTGTGGCAAAGAAAAACTCCCTTAGATGGTAAGAGGAAGAAACCTTGAAAGGAACCAGACTCAAAAGGGAACCCATCCTCATTTGGGTGACAATTGTGTGATGCAGATACAGCATGTGTATAGTGTTATGTAAATCAGTAAGGAGGTTGTTGTCCATGGCGCTGCTTGAATATCCCAATCCTCACAAGCAGAACCCAGCTGGAGCCGGTCCATCTCCGGATGCCACTGGATCATTATTTAACATGATTCTGAGTGTAGGTCATTTCCCTGACACCTGGACTCAAGGTCTTATAACACCCATCTTCAAAAGTGGAGATAAATTCGACCCCAATAACTCCCGAGGCATCTGTGTGAACAGTGACCTGGGGAAGGTTTTATGTAGCATCATTAACTCCAGACTTATAGACTTCCTTATGAAACACAATGTCTTGAGTAAAAGTCAAATTTGTTTCATACGAAATCACCACACCAGTGATCATATTTCCACCCTACACACCCTGACTGACCGACACGTTAACCAAAACAAAAAGAAAATATTTGCATGTTTCATAGATTTCCAAAAAGCTTTTGATTTCATTTGGCACAAAGGTTTATTTTATAAAATTAATATTATATTAATGAATTGGCCTCCATATTAGATCGCTCGACAGCACCCTGCTGTACACAGATGACCGGGTCCTGCTGTCCCCCAGTGTTCAGGGTCTACAGCAGAACCTGGACCTGCTGCAGCAGTACTGTTAGACCTGGGCCCTGACCATCAACCTCAAAAAGACCAAAACTATTATCTTTCAGAAAAGATCCAGATGTCACGGAAACACAACACAGTTTACCACAGGAACACACAAAATAGAAAACTGTAAAGAGTACAGCTACTTAGGACTGAAACTGAGTTCCACAGGTTCAGTCCAGCAGTGAATGAGCTGAACGAGATCACACACAGAGCGTTCTACACCATCAAAAAACAAATACAGATCCACATCCCAATTCCAATCTGGATCAAATTATACCTATCAATAATCCAACCTATTCTGCTGTATGGGAGTGAGGTCTGGGGGCCACTGACACACCAAAACTTTACACAATGGGATAAACACCCAGCTGAAATCATCCACACACAATTCTGTAAATCCATTCTACAAACCCACAGGAACACCACAAACACCGGCTGCCGAGACGAATCAGGCCGATTCCCACTGCTGCTCCAAATTCAGAAAAGATCCATCAAATATCATCACCTAAAACACAGTGACCCGCAGAGCTCTCACTACAAACACAGTGACCCTCAGAGCTCTCACTACAAACACAGTGACCCCCAGAGCTCTCACTACAAACACAGTGACCCCCAGAGCTCTCACTACAAACACAGTGACCCCCAGAGCTATCACTACAAACACAGTGACCCCCAGAGCTCTCACTACAAACACAGTGACCCCTCAGAGCTCTCACTACAAACACAGTGACCCCCAGAGCTATCACTACAAACACAGTGACCCCCAGAGCTATCACTACAAACACAGTGACCCCCAGAGCTATCACTACAAACACAGTGACCCTCAGAGCTATCACTACAAACACAGTGACCCCCAGAGCTCTCACTACAAACACAGTGACCCCCAGAGCTATCACTACAAACACAGTGACCCCCAGAGCTATCACTACAAACACAGTGACCCTCAGAGCTATCACTACAAACACAGTGACCCTCAGAGCTATCACTACAAACACAGTGACCCTCAGAGCTATCACTACAAACACAGTGACCCTCAGAGCTATCACTACAAACACAGTGACCCTCAGAGCTATCACTACAAACACAGTGACCCTCAGAGCTATCACTACAAAGCTATCACCAAAAACACAGTGACCCCCAGAGCTATCACTACAAACACAGTGACCCCCAGAGCTATCACTACAAACACAGTGACCCCCAGAGCTATCACTACAAACACAGTGACCCTCAGAGCTATCACTACAAACACAGTGACCCTCAGAGCTATCACTACAAACACAGTGACCCTCAGAGCTATCACTACAAACACAGTGACCCTCAGAGCTATCACTACAAACACAGTGACCCTCAGAGCTCTCACTACAAACACAGTGACCCTCAGAGCTATCACTACAAAGCCCTGCAGTGCCAAGAGCTGAGCAGAGAGAAGTGTCCCCTCACCTGGCTGGTCCTGACCCTCAGCTCACCAACACACACTAACACACTTCTACATCAGGAGCAGTTGCACACAGGAACCATCAGACCTCACCACATTATAACACAACAACAACACAACTACATCACACACTGGAACACACACACACACACAAAGTAAAATGCAGTGCTATCCTAAATCCACAGTACACTGTAGCTGAATACCTGAGCACAGTGACTGACCACCAGCACAGAACCACACTGACCAGGTACAGACTCAGCGCACACACACTGGCCATGGAGACGGGCCGCTATAAGAAATCATGGCTCTCTACAGAGCAGAGAGTGTGTACACAGTGGAACAGCAACACAGTGGACACAGAGCTGCACTTCATAACTGAATGCAAAAAATTCCAACATCTACATCAAATATATTTCAAAATATTCCAGTTAATCCATCTCCAGTTCTCCCTCCTGACCAACACTGACCAACTGACCATCCTATTGGGGGAGAGGAAAGAGAGCTGTGTTCTAGCAGGACAGTATGTATCTCCCTGCCACAAGCTGAGGGACAGTGAGTGACCCACCCAAACACACACACACACACACACACACACACAGCCCTGTTTGTCTTAAGATCTAATTAATTATATTTATTTATATTCTCTCTTATTTATGTTCCTATGTTTCTGTGTTCCTGGAGACTCAGTGTTCTCAGTAATGTGTTGGTTGATAAGAGATGTTCTTCTCTTTACATTAATGCTTTGGTAATACTGTACATGTATATGGTCATCAAACTGAACAGAGAGAGAGAGAGAGAGAGAGAGAGAGAGAGAGAGAGAGAGGGAGGGAGGGAGACAGGGAGAGAGAGAAAGAGAGAGAGAGAGAGAGAGAGAGAGAGAGAGAGGGAGGGAGCCAGGGAGAGAGAGAAAGAGAGAGTGAGTGAGAGAGAGAGAAAGAGAGAGAGAGAGAGAGAGAGAGAGAGAGAGAGAAAGAGAGAGAGAGAGGTTTGACCGAACCTTTATTATGACATCAAGGACAAATTAGTGAAAATAGAGTTGTATCCAAAAAAAGTCCTTACATTAAGGAAACAAAATACATTAAATACCATAAATACGATAGAAATGTGATAAAAGGATCAAACTGGTGATGCTGTAAAAGATTAAAATAAAATGATTAAGAAAACAATAATAAAAACACATTTAAAATGTAACCACTAGCTCATCATCATGAAGATCACATAACACCTGATTTAGAGTCCAGACCTCAGGGACACGCCCACATTGTTGTTGAGTTTATAAAATGAAAAGTCCACCTTCTTCCTTTCACTAAACCTGTAAACATCCTCACTGGATCTGTACACTTCAGCTCCACCCCTCTGTTTTTACCAGTTTTCCAGATAGCAAGCTTAGCTGTCCCTATCAGGTCATTTAACAGACACACCTTTCACCTGCTGGAGTAACGCTATTGAACACCACCGATAAACACTCTGTCTGAGAAACCTCCCCCATACTTCTGAAACCCGGAGCTGAGCAAACTGAAGAGCTCTGTGAGTCTGGGACATTTTAATAACAAATGCTCTAGATCTTCCATTCTTTGACAGAACCTACACTCCCCTACCACTGCTGTATTCAGGTGTGCCACATGCCTGTCTGTTGCTATTGCCCCGTGAATAATCCTCCACTGTAGATCAGCTGAGTGCTTCTCTATGGGAGGTTTATACTGGGCTCTCCACCTGTCCCTCACCAGGAAGTCCGGTCCTAACAGACCTGGCCACCTCGAAGCTCTCTGCTGTCTCAGTGACTGGAGGTCAGTCATTTTGACTGAGATGTGATGGAGTACTTTTTTTGATACCCGCTGGAAGTCTCCTAGGTGTGGTGTTTTAAAGGTTAAGATGAATCCGCTGGTTTCTTCCTGTTGTTCCTTGCTGATGGCTGGAATGATCGTTATCTTTGGGAGGTCCTGATTGGTTCCTCCATCCTGTTGAAGTCCTCTGGTGATGATGCTTTTGTAGCTACTCGGTAGAGCAGCAAAGATCTCTTCCCTCATTTTTGAGATGAGACGTGTAGACCGCCGGCCTGTCATCACCTTCAGGTCTTCATCAGGTTTCCATCCATGCTGGTCGAGAAGTTGTCCCAGCTTTGTGACGTTGTTTATGAGAACTGCTTGCACACTCGCTGAGGACAACAGTCTGGTTTGGATGAGTGGGTTAAAAAAAAGCGGTTCCTCTAGGGCCCAGTCTTCACTCTCATTCACAGTCCTTTTTGTTCTTAAAATTGTTCTCCAGGTCTGTAGCATTGACCTGTATAATGGAGTGACCCCAGTTAGATTCACCTCCTCACCTTTCAGCAGAAACAGATGTTTATCCAGTACGAGATGACCAGCCTTCTGCAGAATCAGACAGGCAGTGTGAGTCCATGCCAGGTCTTCATGGTACATCAGTCTCTGTGCTGATTGCAGTCTGAAAGCTTGGATTCGGCTTCTGATGTCCACCAGACCTTGTCCTAGGGTTAGGGTTAGGGTTAGGGTTACACCCTTTCCAGCAGGTCCTCCCAGTTCTTGGTCTGGAAATGAGTGGTTCCTAAAAACACCCCCCATACTTTTAACCCTTCTCTTTCCCATTTTAAACCCTTGGGAAGTTTTGGGGAGCCAGCCCCACTCCACTGTCCGGTGATAAAACCTTTGCTTTTCTCCCAGTTTACTCTGGCTGTTGAGGCTTTCTCATAATGCTGAATACATTTATTTAAAACTTCAACGTCTCTCCGTCTTGAAATAAAAAGTGTGATATCACCTGCATAAGCAGACAGATGTACCTTGACAGTTTTTAACACCTTTCATAGTAGTGCCTGAGAGCTCCCTCCTTATCATACATTAGAAAGGGTTCAATGGCCAGGCTATACAGCTGTCCAGACAATGGACATCCCTGTCCGATCCCTCTTGTAACTTTTATAGGAGCGCTAAGTCCTCCGCCCACTTTTAACATCACAGAAACATTGTTGTACAATAACTTAACCAGAGAGATAAAATTATGTCCAAAGTTAAAACTCTTTAAAACATTAAAAAGGTAGCTGTGGTCAACTCTATCAAAAGCCTTTTCCTGGTCTAATGACAGGACACCCAGGTCAAGATCATTAAAAATCCCAAGATCAATGACATCTCTTATTAAAAACAGATTGTCTGTTATTGACCTTTCTGGGATGCAGTATGTTTGGTCCTTGTGAATTATTGTATTTAAAACCTTTGGCCAAGCATTTGGACAGTATTTTGTAGTCCGCGTACAGCAGTGAGACCGGCCTCCAGTTTTTTAAAAGCCCAAGATCGCCCTTCTTCGGCAGGAGTGATAGCACATGCCCACAGCTGGTTGGGAGTGTTTTTTCTTTTAGGCACTTCCTGAAAATCTTTTCCCAGGGTTTCCCAAAAGTGCTGGGAGTCCGTCCACTCCAGGAGATCGTCCAGTGGCTAGCTGCTTCATCGCACTGGTTAGTTCCAGGAGTGAGATCTCTTCCTCCAGAGACGCTCTCTGTTCAGAGTCCAGTTTTGGTAGGTCTTGTAGAAGATTAGCAGTGCTTTCTGGATCGCAGTGTACTGTACAGTGAGGTGTAGAACTCCACTGCCAGGTCTCTCATTTCTTTAATGTCTGTAGTTATTCCCCAATCTGGATGTCATAGGTGGTTCATCTACTGTTTGTGGACACTTTTTTCCTCCATGCCAAAAAAAAGGCACTTGGTGAATCCATATCTTTGACAGAGCAGAAGCGTGATCTGATTAAAGTGTCTCTGACCTGCTCAGACAATAAAAAATCAAGTTCATGTTTTTTGGTGTTTAAGGAGTCACTCATTGCGGTGGTGGTGTCATGGATGAGGTCTCTTTCTATTGCGTTAATGTCCTTTTGTAATTTTTCCATTGATCTCTTGAGTAGTGTGACATGCATAGTTTTGACAAAACATTTTTATTCGTGTTTTTCTTACATCCCACCACAGGCTAAGGTTCTTAAACTCATTTTTTTCCTTCTTCCAGTTTTCCCAAAACAATTTAAAACTATTACAAAAAGAAATGTCCTGCAACATTTTAACATTAAAACTCCAGATGTACCTGGGCTTTGACCTTTGTTTCATGTTAAAAACAACAGTATGTTGTGTACCATGTGATGTATCATGTGATGATCTGTAAAACCATTTGGAGTGATTGATGTGTGAGTTATTCTATTGCTCCACTCTTTTCCTATATATAAACGATCTCACCTGGCTCCACTCAGCTTGTTACCTGTAATTTTAATCCATGTGTATTGTCTTACACCCATATTTCTTTCTCTCCATATATCTATTAACTCAAACTCTGACTATTTTGGATAGAGCTGTACTGGACTGACTGTGATGTTCCAGTGATGCTCCATTCCTGTCTACAATAAAGTCTGTGGTACAGTTCCAGCCCTCCAGCCCCCCAGCCCCTGACGTTACTGATGTTACAGGCATCCCCTCCGTGGGTGGGGACGCCATCGCAACCGCCAACAAAACCTCACAAAACCTCACAAAAATCGCCCCTAATAAAATATTAAATCGCCTTTCAAACTAACCTTTTTATCCAAAAAAAAGCACACCCACACACTCCCAGCATGCACCAAGAGATAGAGAGAGAGAGAGAGAGAGAGTGAGTGAATAAGAGAGAGTGAGTGAGAGAGAGAGAGAGAGAGAGAGAGAGAGAGGCGGGGGAGAGGGAGAGAGAGAGAGAGTGTGAGAGAGAGGGGGGGGGGGAGAGGAGAGAGAGAGAGAGAGAGAGAGAGAGAGAGGGGCGGGGGAGAGGGAGAGAGAGAGAGAGAGAGAGAGAGTGAGAGAGAGGGGGGGAGGGAGAGAGAGAGAGAGAGGGGCTGGTGAAAACACACTGTTGTAAATAATAAAGTCATGCTTTAAAAATAACAAACAAACAAACAAATAAATAAATCATCAACATCTTGCTATAAGAGGAATTAAAGACTTTGGTGTAGTAACTGTAACTCTCATCAAAGTTCATGTAGCGCCTCAAAGCATCTGAGATAGCGAGTCTTTAATCTCTCTGACACTACACCTCATTATTCTACACATCATCATCTGAGAGGAGAGGATGATGATGGTGATGAAGGTTACAGAACACAGCTCTGATTTACTTGTTGATCCAGAGTTGCTGTAGCTGCTGCATTATGGGATTGAGAGTGAACAGGTTCTGAGTGCACCAGGTGTGGGCATGTCTGTAAGAGTCGGACCAGGGAACCGGAGCGCAGATCACACGCTGAGGGAAAGGGCGTGGAATGCTGGAGATGGACAGCCTCTTCCTCTGCTGCTCGTCCATCAGGATGTAATCCACTGCACACAGATGGAAACACACACACACACACGTTACACACTCACTTTTGTAAAGATGAGCTGAGAGGAGATGGCCACATGCACCACACTGACCGTAGAAATTGCAGTGTGTGTAGTGTGTGTGTAGTGTGTGTGTAATTTACCTATGCTTTTGCGCATGCTGAAATTAAAATCACTCTTTACTTCCTCCAAAAGATTCTGCAGCATCTGTTTGCCGTGGGTAGAGGCAGGAAGGAGCTTAAGGATGTTGGTGATGTGGTCAGGAGGCAGAGGGGTGACCACATCCTCCTGAAGACCACTGCTGATGTAGTACATATACCTCTAAAACAGTGGGGGGGGGAGACAGGAAGAGACAGAAAGAGAGAGAGAGAGAGACAGGAAGAGACAGAGAGAGCGAGAGAGAGAGAGAGCGAGAGAGAGAGAGAGATACAGGGAGAGAGAGAGAGAGAGAATTTGAATTTTAAAAAACCTTTTAAAAAACTTTATTAGGTTACATGGATACCATGATAAACAGAAAAAAAAGCATCATATCATACCATCAAGGGCGGAGGAAAACAAATACAGAAAAAAATCATTGAAATAAATAAAAAGAAAAAGAATGAGAAAGAAAAGGCTATTTAAAAAAAAACACCTTAGCAGAATAGGAAATCCATCAGAAATGAAAACATAAGTTATTATTCTCATTAACATAACATTTCATTTCTACCCCAAATCTCCATGAACACATGCAGCTTCCCAACTAGAGCACAGTACGCATGTTTGACTCTGAGCCTCACAGCTACTAATCCCTTAAACATAGCTACTACATCGACTGCAGCCTGTCCTGATATTTTGTTTTTCCTTGATTTTCAAATTGACAGTTTCGCTGTTCCAGATAAAAAATTGAGCAGAACTACAGTATACTTTTGTTTTGCTGTATATTTTGGCCTGAAAATAAAAACCTGAAGGAAGAAGACACCACCTATACCTGAAAACCAGCGTTCCAGCAAAAGAAACAGATTTTTTTGCCGTGTGCATTCTAAAAAGAGGTGAAACAGATTCAGACCTTAGGCAAAAAGGACAACCGTCCCCCACACTAGGATCAAGGTGCACCCGATGTGTTTGTGGCTATCGCCCCATGTACTCCACTGGAAGTCGCCTGTCCATTTATCTATCGGACGATTGTACAGGGACTGCCAGCTGCTTTTAGGGGAAGAGTTGTTACCACAATACTCAGTCCACCTACTAGCTGGAACTCCTGCTAGGGACTGTGCATGCCACACCTTTACACAGAGCATGTACAGAGCTTTCTTCCCAGCCAGCTCGAAGGTGCACAGAGTGGTGAAAGAAAGGATCAGTCTCTCATCCTCTTGCCGTTCTTCTACAGCTGCGCTGATGTTCAGTGTAGGGAACTCATACTGACCTCCCTCTCTCCACTGGTCAATAACAGTTGGGTCATTCAGGAACTCCTGGTAGGCAGCAGACAGTGACCCCACTGTCTCTGCTGCCAGTTGGTCCAGTAGTCACAGGGACCTGATCCCAGTCCTTTCCCTGACAGCTGCCCACCCTGTGCTCACAATGTGGCCTAGCATTGTAAAACCAGAAGCTCTTAGACATGAGCACAGGCTGGCTGAACACAAGACCCTTGAGTTGAGGAGATGGTTGTTGAGTAGAGCCTCCTCCAGCAGCCATGTTCCTGCTGTTGTGTCAGGTATAGGCTAGAAAAGGAAAGAACTCTCCAAGTCTGTTCCTCGTAAGTTCATCAGGAACAAGTGCTTATTACCTGCCTTTCTGAGAAGCACAGTGGCCGTGTCTTTCCAGGACACTGAGCTGTGGTATAGCAGCTTCTGGGCTGCTTGGAGCCTGAAGATCATTATCCTGGACCTGATGTCTACCAATCCTTGTCCACCTTCTTGTACTGGTAGATGCAGTACAGCAGCTTGAACCCAGTGCTGGCCTGACCAGAAGAAGCTCATCAGCTGCCTCTGCACTTCTTGCACGAGTCCTGCATCTAGACAATTTGGTGCACACTCTCTCCACTATGCCATCCCAATTCTGTTTTTAGAAATTATCTGTTCCCATAAAGACACCTAATATTTTTAGTCCATTTGCACCCCACTTCAACTTTTCTGGCAGTACTGGAAGTTGGCCAAGCTGTACCTAACCTGCCCATAAAGCCTCGCTTTTGTCCCAGTTCACTTTAGTTGAAGAAGCATTCTGGTAGACCTGGAGTGCAGCACTTAGGTTTTTGATGTCTTGATCACAAGTAATAAAAACTGTGACATTGTCTGCATCTGCAGAAATTGACAAGTTTGGGCCCTGAAGCCCACCATGCACATGGAACCCTGATAGTCTCTGTCTAAGGTAAAACAGTAGTGGTTCTATTGCCAAAGCATATAGCTGACCAGACAATGGACAGCCTTGCCCTCAACCTGTTACAACCTATACATTTAGATAGGATCTTGTAGTCTGTGGTCAAAAATGCCACTGGTCTCCAATTTTTTAATAGGGACATATCTCCCTTTTTAGGTAGTAAAGACAGAGCTGGTAAGAAACCTTCCCTACTGCATTCATGCAACACTTCAAAGAAGTCCCCCCAAATGCAGTTCCAAAAATGCTTAAAAGATTCTGAGAGTAAACCATCAATCCCCGGTGACCGGCCTGAGCAAAGCTGATTCACAGCAGTGGTGAGTTACTCCGTTGTGAGGTCAGAGTCTAATGCAGCTTATGATTCAGAGTCTATTTGAGGAAGTCCGAGTGTAAGTTGTTCAGTGCAGTTTAAGTCACAGTCCTCAGCAGTGTAAAGGCCAGAGTACAAATCCACAGCAAGCTTTTCTGTGATATCAGTGTGATTTCTGTGATATCAGTGGTCACTCTGCCATCAGGAAGATGGAGACAGACCATCTGTCTGTGCTGTGCAGTCGAGCATTCAAGGTTAAAGAAGAAGGCACTTTGTGTGTCCATATCTTCAAGAGTTGTAAAGCGAGATCTCACAAGTGCTCCCTTCACTCTTTTATCCAGATCTGAGCCCAGCTCCTTTTTCCTTTGATGCAGGGTCCTTAGTAGACTGGGATCATGTAAACCAGTCAAGTGATTTTCAATGTTCATTATTTCACTTTCAAGGGCTTTGATTGCTTGCTTCACCTTGGTGCTTGAATTGGCAGTGTGCTGTTGACATAGCAGCCTGATCTCCACCTTCCCAAAGTCCCACCACTGTCTCAGGTTCTCAAAGTCATTCTTTTTGGTTTTCCAGTGTTCCCAGAAGCATTGAAAATGCTCACAGAAATCAGCATCCTGTAATAACTTGGTGTTAAAATGCCAAAAAGAGGATCTGCTAGTGAACTGTGACACAATTATCATGAAAGAGGCTAACTGGTGATCGGAGAAACCTACTGGAGAAGTGGTGCAGTCAATAACTCTACTGCTGAACTGTTTTGATATGTACAGTAGATCCTATCTAGCCGTGCTGCACAACTTTGAAAGACAGACAGAATGAATGAATGAAACAGCCTTTATTTGTCACATATACATTACAGCACAGTGCATTCTTTCTTTGCATATCCCATCCTTGGAGGTTGGGGTCAGAGCGCAGGGTCAGCCATGATACGGCGCCCCCTGGAGCAGAGAGGGTTAAGGGCCTTGCTCAAGGGCCCAATAGTGGCAACTTGGTGGTGCTGGGGCTTGAACCCCTGATCTTCCGGTCAACAACCCAGAGCCTTAACCACTTGAGCCACCACTGCCCCCGAAGATTGTGTGTGTGTGTGTGTGTGTGGGGCTCCTCAGTATTGCGTTCTAACGTAAAGTCTACTGTGCAGTTCCAATCCCCTCCTATAACAAAATCCCCTTCATTACCACACTGTTTTAATGCATTGCTTAGCTTTTAAAGAAAATAATCCGCTCAAGCCCTACATTTGGTGCATAGACATTAATAAAATGAAAAACAACACCTTTAATTTCAGCTTTGGTTACTATCAAGCGGCCTTTGACTACTTCTTCAACCTTTAAGATTTTAGCAGTTTTAGAAAATAAAGTAGCCACTCCTGCACTGAGATTAGTGCTGTGACTGAGTGTGCACTGTCCCTCCCACCACATTGTCCACTCAACTTCATTATTTATATCACTGTGTTACCTGAAGAAAAATCACATCCAGTCTCTTTTGTTGTATAATCTCACCCACTACAGCTCTTTTATGTCTGTCCCTTCCACCATTGATATTAAGGGAGCCGATCCTTAGCATCTCCGTGTTAAAATGGGAAAGGAAAAACAGAAAACAGAGCAGAAAGTGGAGCAAAGCCACCGATTTTATAAACTTTTTAGTCACTTGTCTTCCAAAAGTCTAATCTAGAAAGTTATTAACTTCGTCTAAACTGTAGAGCGATTCTTCTACCTGAGAGGAGCTTTCTGAAACATCTTCTAGGCCCTCAATAGACTCCTGTGACATGTCAATTTCACTTTCAGTAGCACAAGCTGCAGTCTCACCTTGATCAGACAATACATCATCCACTGTAGAATCACCGGTATTTAACATATCAGACCACAAGTCACTCTTAACTTTTACATCCGATATTGACTCATTATGCAAGACGTCATCGCTAACGGAAGGTATAGTACTTTCTGTATCTATAACACTGTGTACAGCAGCGTCTCAACAGTCTGACTTACCTCCACTCGCTCGGTTGTCTTTACCCGATTGGTCACTTGTCTAGATGCCCTATCCTCCTCCATGGTGTCAGTAACTGCGTAAATCATAAAAGTTCTCCCTCCGTGCTTCACACGGAAGGAGATATCCAGCGTGGTTTCTGGCGATTCCAGAAACATAAACACTTGTCTCCTAAATGATGTGACATGTTGTAGAGCAGGATGTGTACAGCCCAGAGAAATCTTTTTAAAAGCGCTTGCGATTTTACCGAAGCTTATATGTTTTTATTTACTGATTTTGACACTCTAGCGCTTCATTAGGGAGAAAAGGTGGACAATTAGAGATGGTAATTTTTACAGATGGGATAGACAATGGCGAAATCTGTACATATTTACCTTTAACCACTATTCCATTCACTGCCAGCTCGCTGACTAAGCGTTGTTCTTTTAAAAACAACAACCGCTTTGTTCATGCGGGAGGCGGAAATAATGTTCTCAAAACTAACTTTCTCACCAAGCGGTATAAGGACATCCTCCAACATGACACTCTCTTCAGGTACACACCTGAAGCCATGGTGGAGAGATCACAGTCTCCGCTATAAAAAGCACAAATAGTCAAGTCAGCACAAAACCCTGACCCAGTCACACACAATTAAGAGGGAGAAAGGAAAAAAACAGATGTGAACTGGTATCCTGCTCTCACCGACAGCTTCTCACCCTGCACTGCACTCACCCAACTCCCAGCATGCAACAGAGAGAGAGAGAGACAGGGAGAGAGAGAGAGAGAGAGAGAGAGAGAGAAAGAGAGAGAGGGAGACAGGGAGAGAGAGAGAGAGAGAGAGAGAGAGAGAGAGAGAGAGAGAGAGAGAGAGACAGAGACAGGGAGAGAGAGAGAGAGAGAGAGAGAGACTTTCTTTTGACTTTTTATGCATCTTTATTTACACAAGTCACATATAAAAGTCACAGTGACTTAATAAATAAATAAGTAAATAAATAAATACATATTAAAATAAATGTCAATAAATTATTTTAAATATAAGTGATTAGTTTAGTTCTGCTGCAAAGTTAAGTTTCCTTTCTGCAACAGAACACAACACATTCTCCCAACACCACACACATTTAAACACATCCAAGTCATTCATACTTTTATAAAAATTAAAATCAATTGAAATTCTAGATTTCATCAGCCTTTTCAGGATTTTTATGGCGTCACAGTCAGTGCTTTGTGCAATTTGGTTTTTCCGGCTCAGGTATATCGCCATTTTGGCCTGACCAAATATAAAATTAATCAGTTGACACCTGAACCGGTGTTTTCTGACAAACTTAAAACCAAAAATAAAACACTGAAAAGTAAAAACAACATTAAAAGACCTTAAAATGCTCCGTAAAAACACAAACAGTGGAAGTAATCTGGAGCAGTGAATAAAAGCATGAAAAACTGTTTCTCTCTGTGAACAAAAAGGACAATCATGTGCAACATCAGGATTTAGAACAGAAATAAAAGAGTTCACAGAGATAATACAGTGTAAAATCCTCCATTGGAGGTCAGCAGATTTTTTAGTTAACGGTGGTTTATACAGTGCGTCCACTCTGGTTTAAAATCATCAGTAAAACCATGTACACTTCTCCATGGGGTGTCCACCCTCCCACTCAGCTTCTTCTTATTTAAAACCTTTACACACGCTCTGTAGAGCAGCTTCCCCGACACTGACCCAAAGTCCATCTCCCCTTCACCCCGGCACTCCAGGAGGGGGCCTGCACACCCGTCGAGGTCAGGAGCGATGTTCAGCTGGGGAAAGGGTTCGTCCTCTGTAGGACCAGTCTCTGTGTGTGAATAGTCCATTAGCTGAACACGCTCCTCTGATGTCAATGCAGATTTCCAGCGGTGTAGGAGCTGATTGACAACACGCAGGGACCGCAGTCCCATACGCGCTGCCAGGTCCTCTGCCCTCGACAAGTCCGACCCCGCGATGTTCACAAGCTCCCGGAGCGTTATAATCCCTGAGGAGATGAGAGTTCTGGACAGTGCAGGGACGGTCACACTGGAGATGTCCAGTCTCCCGCCATACACCAGAGGTTCCTCCAGCAGCCAGTGTAGTGTTCTACAGCCCTTGTTCTGTTTCTTAAAACAGTTCCAAATTTTAAAAAGTCCACGGTAAAAGGCTGGTAGTCCAGAAATGTCCAGCATTTTTGTGTCCATTAAAAACAGCGCTCTGTCCAGCCCCAGTCCTTGAACTGTGCGTAATAATCCACTGGCTGCTGCTCTCCATACTAAGTCTCCGGGTCCAGTGAGGAGCCTCTGGATGAACTGGAGGCGGAAGGCTGCGGCTCTGCTGGACAGCTGGACCAGCCCCTGTCCTCCTTCGGCAGATGAAGCACACTCTGTGGAATCCAGTGTAGACCGTCCCAGAAGAAGTCCACCAGCAGGGCCTGGATGTTTGCCAGCAGGTTCGGCGGCGGATCCACGCATGCCAGCTTGTGCCAGAGGGACGACGTGGCGAAGTTGTTGATGACCAGCGTTCTCCCCCTGTAGGACATCTTTGGAACCAGCTGCTTCCACCTGCTCAGTCTGCCCTTCACGTGCTCTACAGAACCTTCCCAGTTTTTACTTAAAAACTCATTGTTCCCCAGGTAGACACCCAAGTATTTAAAACCACCTCTTTTCCACGCTAAGCCTCCTGGTAGTGACGGTTGCCCACTTTCCCACTCCCCAACTAAAATGGCTTCACTTTTAGACCAGTTAACCTTGGCGGAGGATAAAATTTGAAAGTCATTTAAAATATCAGTTAAAACATTGACATCATTTTGTGTGTTTATCATCACTACCAGATCATCTGCATAAGCTGATAAACATATTGAGGCATTAGCATGTGGCATATTAAAACCAGAGAGATTACTTCTTAACTTATTTAAAAGAGGTTCAATAGCTAGAGAGTACAACATTCCAGAGAGGGAACAGCCCTGCCTGATCCCTCTGTACACTCTAAAAGGAGCACATAAACCACCGTTAACCTTCAGTACACTCTCAATGTCACTGTACAACACCCTGATCATGGCTATAAAACCTGGGTTGAACCCGAAGGCTTCCAGCACCTTCCACAAATATTCATGTTCAACCCGGTCAAAAGCCTTTTCCTGATCTAGAGAAATCAGACCAGTCTTTAAGCCCAATAGCCTGGAGACGTCCAAAATGTCACGAATTAGATACACATTATCGAATATGGACCTATCAGGCACACAGTACGTCTGGTCCTGGTGAATGAGCTGCTCCATTACCTTAGTCAGTCTCGAGGCTAATGCTTTTGAGAGCAGCTTGCAGTCAGTGCACAGTAGTGAGACCGGGCACCAGTTCTTCAGGTGGGTCAGGTCTCCCTTCTTCGGTAGCAGGGTCAGGACGGCCCTCCTGCAGCTCAACGGGAGTTCACCTCTCCGTACACTGTCCCGTAGGACATCCAGCACGTCCTGCCCTATGACGGCCCAGAATGCCTTGTAGAACTCGACAGGGAGACCGTCTATACCTGACGCCCGTCCATTCTCCATCCCCTGGAGAGCCTCATGAACCTCCTCCAGCGTCAGCTCCCTGTACAGCTCTCTGGAGACTTGCTCAGAGAGCTTTGGCAGGTCCATGAGGAAGCTGTCCTCCACCGCTTGTGCCCCTGACCACTCACTGCTGTACAGCTTCGAGTAGAAGCTTACTGTCTGCTGGCGAATTTCAGTGGGCTCAGATACGAGATCCCCTGATTCTGTTCGCACAGCATGTATAAATCTTTTCTGTCCATTCTTCTGCTCTAAACTGAAAAAGAACTTTGAAGGAGCATCCATCTCAGCAGCGCTTTTAAAGCGTGAGCGGACCAGCGCCCCCATTTTCGTTGTCGTTCATTTTGGATTTTTTACGTTTGAGGGCTTCAACATGCCCTCGATTTCCAGTGGCCTCCAAACGCTGGAGCTCTACTATTTCTATCTCCAGAGCTTTCAGAGATCTAACAATGTCTCTTGTGACATTGAGAGTGTACTGTTGACAGAATTCTTTGACTTTTCCCACCACAACTGAAGTGAACTAAAAGCTGCCTTCTCATGTTTAAAACAATTCCATAAAAAAATAAAAGACTCAATAAAAGACTAAAATTAGCATCTTCTAAAAGAGCAGTGTTAAAATGCCAGTAGGCACTCCTAGGTTTAACCTTCTCTTTAGTAATAGTATACTGGACCATGCTGTGGTCAGAGATACCTACTGGAACAATAAAACACTTTGTAAAAAACGTCAGCTGATGCTTAAAACCATAAAAACGATCTAATCTCACAAGGGAGAGTGTGTTATCTATGGCATGGGCCCACGTGTACTGTCTCTTGTTCTTATGAAAAGTTCTCCATATGTCGCTCAAGTTGTGGGCCTCCACCATCTCCCACAGATGCTTACGGGAAGCCATGTGAGGTTCTGTGTGGTTCCGGTCTAAAATATCTGTAGTACAGTTAAAATCTCCACCCAGAATTAAAATCTCTGCAGTGTTGCAGTCAGCAATAACATTGTTCAGTGTGTCTAAAAACATCATCCTCTCCACTGCACTGGTGGGAGTGTACACACAGATAAAAACTAAAACCTCATTCTCATAAAAAGTTTTCACTTTTAAAAGCCTTCCATTTAAAAATTCTTCAACTGAATAAGAACAAGGAATAAAACTGTGAGTAAAGAGCAAGGCGACTCCACCACTGAGCGTTGTGTTATGGCTTAAAATCACCAACCCATCCCACTCCTTCACCCAATCAGCAGCATTGCTGGTATCACTGTGGGTTTCCTGCAGCATGGCAACGTCAATGTGCTTCTGCTTTAAAACTTCATACAGTTTAGCTCTCTTGATTTGCTCTCTTGCCCCATTAATATTTAAACTCGCAATATTAACTCCTTTCATAAAAATAAATAAAATAAATAAAATTAAACAGAGGGTAAAAACCACTCTACCATAAAAAAACACCACATTAGTCATCATCAGAGTTTTCCTTATTCACTCTTGTGATCAGTTTCTTCAGACGGAAAATTTCAACATCAATGAATGCACCTTCTCTTCTGAAGAACTTCACGTCGTGAATAAACTGCTTACGGTCTGGGAAAAACTCTTCCAATGCTACATTTTTCTGCCATTTGGTGTTCCTTAAAAACTCTTTAATATCATCAACACTGTACACAACATTAACCTGTTCCTCCTGAGAATCGAACATTAAAACAGAGTCTGACATGCAGTCATCACTGTCTGATTCTCGTTCCTCCATCTTTGTGTCCTTTTTTGCCTGGTTTTTTCCCCGTCCCTTACCTTGCTTTTTCCTTTTATTCGGCACTTTAAAGATGGGCTCATCCACCATGTCCACGTCTCACCCGTCCCCCTGCACTGGTGTAGTGTCCGGTGTTTCCGGGAGTTCGCTCTGCACCTCCGTGCCTGCCTCTGCCAGCGCAGGCAGCTCCAGCACTGCTCCAGAACCCACTGAGCTCTTCTCAGTGGAGCACGGCTTCTCCCGGTCCGGTTGAGCTGAGCATGGCTCTTCCGCGGCCGGTTCGGCCGTGCATGGCTTTTCCGGGGCTGTTGCAGCTCCAGTGGGCTTCTGGGTTGCAGGCTGGGCTTGGGGCTCACTCTCTTTCGGTTCTGGTGCAGCAGCAGCTCCGGGGCCCTCAGCAGCCGGCCGAACTGTAGCCGCAGGGGGAACGACCCCAGCCGACTGAGCTGCGTCCTGCCCCGGTCGCTCAGAAACACCGGGGTCACTCTGCCTCTCAGGGCAGGCCCGAGCAAGATGACCAGTTTTTCCACATTTAAAACACTTAATATCTGTATCAGAAGAAACAAACAGATTGTAGTCAAAGCCTTCAACTCTGAATTTAAAAACGGCATTCAGCTCTTCCACACCTTCTTTAAAAACCATGAAGACCATTCTTCTAAAAGAAACCAAGTGTTTAACCAGTGGGGACTTACAGCCAAGAGGGATTCTCTTAATGGGGGAGACAATTCGCCCATACCGAGACAGTTCTTTACAGATAGCTTCATCTGAAATAAAAGGAGGGACGTTGGACAACAAGACTTTCTTAGCTGGGGAACTGAGGGGAGAAACCAGTATTTGCTCATTATTAACAATGATGCCTTTCTGAATCAGATTTCTGACTTTCTCAACATTATTCAGAAACACCACAATGGCCACACTGTTCATTCTGGAGGCAGAGGCAATGTTCTCATGCTCCACCACGTTACCGACTGCCAAACAACAAGACACCGCGCCGGACACACAACACGGACACCGCGCCGGACACACAACACGGACACCGCGCCGGACACACAACACGGACACCGCGCCGGACACACAACACGGACACCGCGCCGGACACACAACACGGACACCGCGCCGGACACACAACACGGACACCGCGCGGACACACAACACGGACACCGCGCCGGACACACAACACGGACACGCGCCGGACGCACAACACTGGCACCGGGCCGGACCCACAACACGGACACCGTGCGGACACACAACACGGACACCGTGCCGGCGAGTCAAACTCTCACACAACCTCGCGGTCGGATCCGCCATAACCACGCTTCACCGACACGCTACTCACACACACCTGCACACACACACGCGCACACACACACACACACACACAGTTATTGTCCGCACACACTCGCTCACACACACAATAAGTATGTTAATATTCCGAGATTTTAAACGGAAAAGAATTGCACTTTAGTGCCGAAAAAATTGGCAAAACGCCAACCGCTCTCACGCGCTCCACACGCCACACTCGCCTCTCCGCCGCGCATGCGCAGAGAGAGAGAGAGAGAGAGACAGAGAGAGAGAGAGAGAGAGAGATAGACAGACAGAGAGAGAGAGAGAGAGAGAGAGAGAGAGAGAGAGAGAGAGAGAGAGAGAGAGAGAGAGAGAGAGAGAGAGAGAGAGAAAGAGAGAGAGAGAGAGGTTTGACCGAACCTTTATTATGACATCAAGGACAAATTAGTGAAAATAGAGTTGTATCCAAAAAAAAGTCCTTACATTAAGGAAACAAAATACATTAAATACCATAAATACGATAGAAATGTGATAAAAGATAAAAACTGTGATACTATAAAAAAAATAAAAACACATTTAAAATGTAACCACTAGCTCATCATCATGAAGATCACATAACACCTGATTTAGAGTCCAGACCTCAGGGACACGCCCACATTGTTGTTGAGTTTATAAAATGAAAAGTCCACCTTCTTCCTTTCACTAAACCTGTAAACATCCTCACTGGATCTGTACACTTCAGCTCCACCCCTCTGTTTTTACCAGTTTTCCAGATAGCAAGCTTAGCTGTCCCTATCAGGTCATTTAACAGACACACCTTTCACCTGCTGGAGTAACGCTAAGCTGAGCAAACTGAAGAGCTCTGTGAGTCTGGGACATTTTAATAACAAATGCTCTAGATCTTCCATTCTTTGACAGAACCTACACTCCCCTACCACTGCTGTATTCAGGTGTGCCACATGCCTGTCTGTTGCTATTGCCCCGTGAATAATCCTCCACTGTAGATCAGCTGAGTGCTTCTCTATGGGAGGTTTATACTGGGCTCTCCACCTGTCCCTCACCAGGAAGTCCGGTCCTAACAGACCTGGCCACCTCGAAGCTCTCTGCTGTCTCAGTGACTGGAGGTCAGTCATTTTGACTGAGATGTGATGGAGTACTTTTTTTGATACCCACTGGAAGTCTCCTAGGTGTGGTGTTTTAAAGGTTAAGATGAATCCGCTGGTTTCTTCCTGTTGTTCCTTGCTGATGGCTGGAATGATCGTTATCTTTGGGAGGTCCTGATTGGTTCCTCCATCCTGTTGAAGTCCTCTGGTGATGATGCTTTTGTAGCTACTCGGTAGAGCAGCAAAGATCTCTTCCCTCATTTTTGAGATGAGACGTGTAGACCGCTGGCCTGTCATCACCTTCAGGTCTTCATCAGGTTTCCATCCATGCTGGTCGAGAAGTTTTTCCTCCACTTTTCATTCACTTTTTTCCTCCATGCCAAAAAAAAGGCACTTGGTGAATCCATATCTTTGACAGAGCAGAAGCGTGATCTGATTAAAGTGTCTCTGACCTGCTCAGACAATAAAAAATCAAGTTCATGTTTTTTGGTGTTTAAGGAGTCACTCATTGCGGTGGTGGTGTCATGGATGAGGTCTCTTTCTATTGCGTTAATGTCCTTTTGTAATTTTTCCATTGATCTCTTGAGTAGTGTGACATGCATAGTTTTGACAAAACATTTTTATTCGTGTTTTTCTTACATCCCACCACAGGCTAAGGTTCTTAAACTCATTTTTTTCCTTCTTCCAGTTTTCCCAAAACAATTTAAAACTATTACAAAAAGAAATGTCCTGCAACATTTTAACATTAAAACTCCAGATGTACCTGGGCTTTGACCTTTGTTTCATGTTAAAAACAACAGTATGTTGTGTACCATGTGATGTATCATGTGATGATCTGTAAAACCATTTGGAGTGATTGATGTGTGAGTTATTCTATTGCTCCACTCTTTTCCTATATATAAACGATCTCACCTGGCTCCACTCAGCTTGTTACCTGTAATTTTAATCCATGTGTATTGTCTTACACCCATATTTCTTTCTCTCCATATATCTATTAACTCAAACTCTGACTATTTTGGATAGAGCTGTACTGGACTGACTGTGAGGCTCCTCTCCGTTCCTGTCTACAATAAAGTCGGTGGTACAGTTCCAGTCCCCCCCCCAAAACTA
>NC_080710.1:34160779-34165779 GCF_019097595.1 Hemibagrus wyckioides | reverse complement strand
TCTCCACAACCATTTTCATTCCTTCCACATCATCTTCCCCCGTAACAGCCACCATTACATCATCTGCATATGCAGACAAATATAGATTCTGTTCACCATACAGAGAAACAGCTGTTAGAACCCTTTTCAATCGGAGTAAAAAAGGCTCAATTGCTATAGAATATAACATCCCTGATAGGGAACACCCCTGTCTTATCCCTCTGTTAGCTCCGAAAGGAGAACTTAAACCACCACTGACCTTTACAATATTTTCAATGTCACTATATAGCATCTTAATTAATTGAATAAATTCACAGGGAAAACCAAAGCTCGTAAAAACATTTCATAAGTATTTGTGCTCTACTTGATCAAAAGCTTTCTCCTGGTCCAACGAAATGAGACCAAAATTTTAACCCATCAATTTTGCCACTTCAAAAACATCTCTGATTACAGCTGTGTTATCAATTATCGATCTTTCAGGCACACAATAGGACTGATCATTACATATTATTTGCCCCATCACTTCCTTTAGCCGATTAGCCAAGGTTTTTGATAGTATTTTTAAATCGACACATAAAAGGGATACTGGTCTCCAATTCTTAATTTCCTTCAAATCGCCTTTCTTTGGTAATAATGTTAACACTGCATGCCTACAACTTAAAGGTAGCTTCCTCCTTACTACACTGTCATGAACAACCTCTAAGAAATCACTATCTAAAATACCCCAATAAGCTTTGTAGAACCCTACTGTGAGGCCATCAATTCCTGGAGCTCTATTATTGTCCATGCTTTGCAAATCCTCATATAACGCTCTCTCAGTTAGTTGTGCCACTAATTTCGCCTTCGCTGTTTCCTCTACCTGCGGTAAATCATTCAGGAAATCTTCACACAATTGTCTATCTTCCACATATTCACTTTTATAAAGTTCCCCATAGAACTCAACAATCCTCCGACGTATATCTGACGCTTCGCTTAGCTCCCGTCCATTAGCGTCTTTTAGGCAATGAATAAATCTACTTTGGCCATTCCTCTTTTCTAGACCAAAAAAACTTTGACGGAGCGTCCATCTCAGAAAAATCCTGAAAGCGAGATCTAATTAAGCCCCCTTGTGCTTTATGTCCCAACAAGTTTTCCATAACATTCTTCTTTTCTTTTAAAATCTGAACATACTCAATCTTCCCTGTTACTTGTCTGTTAGGATCAGACCCTAAATTTCAGTAATATCATTTTCAATGACTTGAATCTTTTTAGCTATGCTCCTAGTGACATTGAAATTATATTGTTTACACAATTGTTGTATTTGTTTTTTTCCAATTTCCCACCATTGTTGCAAACTTGAAAACATTCTCTTTTTAGCCCTCCATTTTCTCCAAAAACTCAAAACACTCTTTAAAATGTAAATCTTCCAACAAAACACTATTAAAAATCCAATATGCACTCTTTTTCTTAAAAAAGTTAATAAAGACACAGGCTGTCACCATTGAATGATCCAAAAAAGTAACTGGATTAATATCACATGATCTCATAACTTGTAACTGATGTCTAAAACAATAAATTCGATCTAGTCTTGCGATAGATGGCAAATTTTCTTTTCTATGTACCCATGAGTATTGTCTGACATTTCTGACATTTATTATTCTGGACTGTATCAGGGGATTGTGAAAGAGTGGTTCTTCTTCAATGCATGGAAAGGGTTGTGTGTCGATTCTGCTGATCCTCAACACTGAAGACCAGGCTCTCAGGACTGACTGGTAGAAAGCTGTTGTTGCTGACAGGTCCATTTCCCTCAGGTTCAGCACGAAGAGATGTTTATCATAGTTCAGATCTTCAACGCGTTGTAGTAGGGCATAAGCCGTGTCAGCCCATGCAATCCCTTCTCCATAGAGCAGCCTCTGTGCCGTCTGCAGTCGGAAAGTTCTGACCCGACACGACAGATCAATCAGGCCTTGACCACCCTCCTGCAGCGGCAAGTAAAGAACAGAGGCACGGGTCCAGTGTTGTCCAGTCCAGAAAAAATTAACCATCATCTTCTGAACATCCCTGATCAGTGACTCTGGAGGTTCGAGGACGGTGAAACGATGCCACAGCAAGGAGGCTATCAGATTGTTGGTGACCAGTACTCTCCCTCTGTAGGATAGCTGGGGCAGGACCCAGGTCCACTGAGACAACTTGGTACACACCTTCCCCACTACGCCCTCCCAGTTCTTGTTTTGAAAATCGGCCGTTATAGGCCAACTCTTCCCCACTGAAGACTGCCTGGTAAAATGGGAGGACCTTGTTCCTGCCACTGCCCTGTTAAAAAGCTCTCAGATTTTTCCCAATTAACTCTTGCTGAAGAAGCTCTAGTATAGATAGTTAAACTATCAATCAGTGTTTGCACCCAGATCACATGAGTTCAGCCTGCACAGTTCAATCACATCTCTGACAAGTAACAGATTGTCCATTATGGTGCGGTTTGGTATGCAGTATGACTGGTTTCTGTGTACTATTGTATGGCTTGGAAGGCATTTCGATAAAATCTTATAGTCACTGCATAAAAGTGCCACTGGTCTCCAGTTCTTAAGAAGTCCCAAGTCTCCCTTTTTTGGCAGTAGTGACAGTACTGCTCTTGTGCAGCTCACTGGTAATGTTCTATTAACAAAAGAACTGTCGAACACCTCAAGCAGGTCTTTTCCTAGAAATTCTATAAAATGTTTGTAAAACTCGTTCGGTAGTCCATCGATTCCCGGTGCACGTCCCACTGCAAGCTGTTGGACTGCGGTGGCCACTTCTTGCAATTTAAGACCTACACCTTGCATGCTGCTCTGTTCGGGAGACAGTTTAGGTAGACCCCTGAGTAGCTCCTCCGTGCAGGACAGGTCACAGGCTTCAGCACTGTAGAGGTCTATGTAGAATTTTGTGGCCTCTCTCCTCATTTCAGCTGCCTCTGTGATTATAGTTCCATCTGCTTTTCTGAGGTAAACCATCTGGTTCTGGGGTTTTGTCTTTTTGGTGAGACCGAAGAAAGAAGCACTGGGGGCATCCATGTCTTTAATGCTAGAAAAGTGAGATCTTAACAGGGCTGTTTTACCTTGTTTGTGCAGAAAGGAACTCAAGAAACTCCTCCTTCCTTCCAGTAAACCACCCATACTCACATCATTGCTGCAGATCTTTTTTTTTGTGAGTCAGTTATTTCTGATTCAAGTTCTTGAATTTTGCCCTTAACTATTTCCAACATGTACACTGTGTATTTTTGACAGAATACCTTAATGTGAGTTTTCCCCACCTCCCACCAAGAAACAAGACTGTTAAAATCACTTTTTCTTTTTCTCCACTCATCCCAAAACCCCTTAAACTTCCCACAAAACCCCTCATCCTGAAGTAATTTTATGTTAAAGTGCCAGTATGTCCTGCGCTTTTTTATATCGGATGTGATGTGTATTGTGACCAAATGATGATCTGAAAACCCTGTAGGGGACATGACTGCTTCATAAAGTCTGCTCCTATTGTTATTGGCTATGTAAAACCTGTCCAGTCTTGCTGCAGAGATCCTTGTGTCTGTAACTTTAACCCATGTGTATTGTTTGATTCCCTGATTTTCTTCCCTTCACACATCAACCAAACTACACTGACTAATGAGAGCTTCTAATGCCTTAGCACACTGTGGGTGTGGTTCTTCCCCATTTCTGTCTAAGGTGAAATCTACTGTGCAATTCCAGTCCCCTCCCATCACCACCAAGGGTCTGCTGCTACTGTGTTGTAGGGCATTCTTAAGTTTGTTAAATAGCTGTGCTCTCTCACCACCATTGTTGGGAGCATATACATTAATAAATAAGAAGTCTATGCCTCTTATTTCTGTCTCCACCATTAAGACCCTACCCTGCTCTAAGCTCCGTTACTCGTGTGTTTGTCTCACCCAATGTTCTGTTAAAAAGTATTGCCACCCCTGCACTAACATTGGTTCCATGGCTATAGAAAAGCTTCCCCTCTCCCCACATTGCCCAATCTGACTCATTAGCCTGATCACTGTGAGTCTCTTGTAGGAAAGTTATGTCTAGTTTTTTGTGCTGTATCAGTTCTTTAACTACTGCTCTTTTATTTCTGTCTCTACCACCACTGATGTTTAAAGACCCTATCTTTAACTTCTCCATTGGAGGGGAGAGAAAGAAAAGGGAAGAACAGGGAAGAACAGGTAAGAACAGTGGTACAGACAGGAGAGAGCACCCAGTGTGATGACTCCGCTTTCTTCTACCAATGGACTTCCGCAGCTTGGCTAAATGATTCTTTAGCCTGTATCTCTTCTTTTTATCTAATTTGTCATAACTTGCTGTTCATTGTGCCATGACTACAGAAGCTATGAATTTATCAATGTCTGGGAAATAGTCTTTGACCTCAACCGATTTGCCATATGTTTCATCCAGGAAGTCATTTATTTCAGTCAAAGTGTAGAGCTGTTGATCTCCCCCAAACTGTGACACACTGATGTCTGAGAGGTTGTCTTCTAGTGATTCCTTATCCTGCTCTATCGGAGAACTTGCTGGATTCCCGTCACTGATCAACATCTTTACACTATCTGAAACTTCTGCACTCATTAGATTAGATTATATTAGATTAGATTCAACTTTATTGTCACTGCACATGTGGGTACAAGGCAACGAAATACAGTTAGCATCTAACCAGAAGTGCATTTCGCAGTGCAAATAATTAGCATATATAATAAATATATAACAATAAATAATTTGCATCTATAACAGTATATAACAGTATACAGTGGGAGGTAAATGCAATGAGTGCAAATGAGCAAATGATTGTAATGGTGCAATAAAGAAGGTGTTGTATACCATGATAATTAAATATGTAAACAGTATACAGAGGAGTTATGTACAATGAGTGCAATGATTTAGATGTGTGCAATGAGGAAGATATTGTATACTATGATAAATAATTTGTATATGTAAACTGTACACAGAAAGGGTTATATACAGAAAAAGGTTATATACACTGATAATAATGTGTTCAGTCAATGTGTGTGTGATCGGTGG
>NC_080710.1:34150779-34153279 GCF_019097595.1 Hemibagrus wyckioides | reverse complement strand
TTCATGGGTATGTCTAAAACTAATTAAAATCAATCAATTAATCACTAGACACTTGTTAACTTTGATTTTAGTTTGACTTTAAATTCCAGGAAGTTATTTAAGTGTAACTTTTTACCTCAAGTACATAAGCACCCAGTTATTCTTTGTACTGACTTCTAGAACATGTATCTTCTCACACACACACACACACACACACACTTCTCATCATATTAATGAATAAACAGAGACAGAGTCCAAGAGACAGAAGAGTTTTTGAAGAGGTTTTTTTTTTAATAATTATGCTTTAATTAAATAATTCAGCAGTTCTGCATGATTCATGTACAGTACAAGCCCAGTGTGCATGCTTGTGTGTGTGTGTGTGTGTGTGTGTGTGTTTCTGGGCTGTGGAAGACTTGCATAAGTGTCCAGCTTTTCCTGGTTCTCTAGTATTTACAGTGAACTCATTAAAACATTGTGAAATGAAGGTAACTCAGCAGTTCCTCCGTGTGGAAGATCTCTCTCAGCAGCAAGACATTACAGTTCTGTAGAAAAATATAGAGTGTGAATCTGTCTGAGTGTGTGTGAGGTGAGAGAAGCCAGGGAGGGGCTGAAGCTCAGGAGAAAATAAATGGACTAAACATGAGCATTTTCTCTACACTCCTCTATCACCACTTCAACCCAGAGCTTCTGACTGCAGTGGAAATCAGGCTGTATCATCATCATCATCCTCATCATCATCATCCTTCTGTTAGATAGAGAAATCACCATACAGTTGTGCGTAAGATCTGATAGATTCCTCAGCAGAGTGATTGAGACAGTGTTAGAGTATTGGAGATGATTCTACACTGATCAGGGCAGTAGAGTGTTCAGAGTGTATTCTCTCAGCTACTCTCTGTCTCTGACATTCTTATCTTTGCTCTTTCCACTGTCCCCTAACTGTCCCCAGTTTGCAGTGTCACCTTCCTCAGCTGTCTTATGTCCAGTCGTTCTCAGTGTCCATATCTCCTGGTGTCTGTGTGTATTAAAGTGTCCTCTAGTTCCTCCAGTGAGTCCTCTAGTAAAAGTGATCGCTGTTTTTTTCTCATTATTGCTGATTAATTCATTATTGCTTTAAAATATGGCCATTATAGAGGCTGTGCAAACATGAGAACACACACACACACACACACAACAGAATTTCATCTTTTGTTTAAATTTGTAATAAAGACAGGCATATATTTTATTTATTTATATAATTTTGTTTTTTTCTTTTATTGAAGCTTAACCAAAGTTGCACTAATATATTTCAGATTTTTATATTAATATATTTTATGATTTATATATTTTATATTTTACATTTTTTGTATTTTCTAACAGCACGCCGTGAGTCAGATCACCAGAGGGAGCCCTGTCCTGAGTACTAGCACCCATGAACTACACTTCCGGGGTCTCCTCAGACATATAAGCGATGTGCTCCCTTTGTTCTCCATGAAGTATCGTTCCCTCATGACGTACCAGGACTTTGATGATTGCTGTTCCACTGATATTGCCGTGTATGATCCTTGCCTGTCCTAGCCTGATTATGAGTTTCGGTTTTGGTTTCTAGTGTTTTGCTTTAACAGATTTACGACTTCAGCCTGTGTGTGTATGAATAAAGATCTGTATATGGATTCTAACACTCCCGTCTCCGACGACTTGTTACATATTTTTTTAGCACCAGATATGTGTTTTAAATTTTAGACTTTTTTGTATATAAATAAATAAATAAATAAATAAACCTAGTGCATTCCAGGGACGTTGTTCTGCTCTTGTGAATAGATAAAAAACTAATAAATATACTGTTTACGTTAAATGCTAACACTTCTTGCTATCGTTCACACAAAAGGGTTTAAAGATCGCTTCTTAATGAGCTTCATGTTGGCAATGAAGTCAGTGTGAAGTGGGCGGAGTTTACCAGCAACCACAGTACTGATGTGAGACATCCCTTTGTTATGGATTTAGATGTAAATGTACAGCACATGTCCCTGCAGCACTGAGCTCACTGACCATGAAATAATCCAAATTTAAAAAGTCGCAACAAACCAACAGGTACGAGAGAAACCACAAGAAAGAAGAAGTGTCCAGTGTTTCTGAACCAAAGCACATGCAGAAAGCACAAACCCCACACACTACACCCTAAACCACCCTAAACCATCCTACACCCTAAATCCCCCTACACCCTAAACCATCCTACACCCTAAATCCTCATACACCTTAAACCCTCCTACACCCTAAACCCTCATACACCCTAAACCTTCCTACACCCTAAACCCTCCTACACCCTAAACCCTCATACACCCTAAACCCTCATACACCTTAAACCCTCCTACACCCTAAACCCTCCTACACCCTAAACCCTCATACACCCTAAACCCTCATACACCTTAAACCCTCCTACACCCTAAACCCCCCTACACCCTAAACCCTCCTACACCCTAAACCCTCATACACCCTAAACCCTCATACACCCTAAACCTTCCTACACCCTAAACCCTCATACACC
>NC_080710.1:34085779-34140779 GCF_019097595.1 Hemibagrus wyckioides | reverse complement strand
CAGTTCTAGAATTCTTGCTAAGGTTCTCTGTTCTGTTGGTTCTCTTCCCTTCAGTGTGGTTCTAGATTCCTCTGTCTGGTTTTTAATTGGAAATGAGACAACAGGATCAGAGAATTTTAATCTAGAATTTAGTTTCATTTTATTCCATTTGCTTTCATCTTTGTGAGAGTTGATTCATGAAGTCAAAAGTATGTGCACCCCTGACCATTACACCAATATGTGCTCCTTTCCAGTGTTCTCACACACTCTTCCTTACACAGTTGTACAGAACATCTCTGTGTGTGTAAGGTCAGAGTTTCAGTGGAACTCAGAACCGAACCCTGTTCCAGCATGACCATGTCCCTGTGCACAAAGCAGCTCCATGAAGACAGAAGAACTGGACTGTCCTGCACAGAGTCCTGACTCTGACCCAGCCCTACTGACCACAGACTGAACCCCAGACCTCCTCACTCTCACAATACCAGTGTCTGATCTGACTAATGCTCCTGTAGCTGAATGATCACTAATCCCCACAGACACACTCCATCATCTAGTGGAGAACCTTCCAGAAGACTGGAGCTGATTAGAACAGCAGAGGGAATCACTCTGCAGTAACAGGGGGGTACATACGTCTGGTCATACAGGTAATGCTGATGTTAGAACTCTGACCTCTACAGATACAACATGCTAATATCACACATGCTGACCAACACAGTGACCATATCATCCTCTCTACATACATTACATAACTCTCTCTCTCTCTCTCTCTCTCTCTCTGTTGGTACATGGTGTGTGTGTGTGTGTGTGTGTGTATGAGTGAATCAGAGCATGAATGGTGCTCAGCTGCTCCTGTTTCTATAACACTAACATGGCCGACTAGCTCACTGACCGACTTTCACAATCATACGACTGACACTAACACACATCAGTAAAGTCCATTACTGCACTCGGGTTAATGAAAATGACTAGGACACACACACACACACTCAGCTGAACCACCAGAGGGCATCCATGAGCCATGTGAGCCCCCGACAGGTAAAAGAGCACACCAAAACACCTGCCCTCACACACACACACACACACACAGATTCTTTTGAATTAATTCAGCATTGTTTTCACCCGGAAACAGTGTAGCAACAGTTATATTATATATATCACGGTATGATTTATTGAATGTGTGTGTGTGTGTGTGTGTGTGTGTGTGTAAGTGTGTGTGTGTGTGTGTAAGTGTGTCACACTCACACACACACACACACACACTCACACACACACACACACACACACACACACACACACACTCACACACACACACACACACACTCACACACAGAATTATTCATAATTAATGTGGTGAACCTGAATCATAAGTGATGACAGTAAACACTACAGCGGTGAATTTTATTACACTCTAATTTTTTAAATGTTTGTTTTATTTTGAATAATAATTACTTCATTATTCATTTCTACTTCTATTTCATTTGTAATGATTATTTTTTTAGCAATCTGTTGAATATTTATCATTATTATTGTTATATTTCTAAACATTTTCAGCATTTTATATTGATTAAATTCTATGAGAAATATTTTATTACAAATTATGAAAAGATGAATTTGAAATATATTGCATAATTTATCATTATTATTATTATTATTATTATTATTATTATTATTATTATTATTATTATATTAGTTGTTCAATTTAATTTTATTAAATATTTAATAAAATTAATTTAAACAACTAATATAATAATAATAATAATAATAATAATAATAATAATATTCTGATAAATTTGCTCTAATAGAAGTTTTATTTTCTATGATAATTCATAAATATTATTTCAGACATTTATTTGTACATATGTTATAATCCAAACTATAATAAATGACTATATTTATATATATTGTGTTATAATTAATCATTTTTATATGCAAATATATGCGTTATTAATCAGACACACAGAGAGAAAATTTTATTTTAAGATGAAAGTACTTATTAAACAGAAATCTGCTTTTAGTTTAATAAATACTAAATATAATTACAGAGTAAAATGCAAATACTTGAATACTCTAAATACTAGAATATATTTCTGTAATATTCCTTACTTATACATCTTTATCGAATATATAATTTAGATTAAGTAAATGGCTTATTTCATTATTTTCAGATTATTCTGGATTTGTATTAAATTACAGGGTTTTGTTTTATTTTTGTATTAAATTTAAAAGGATTGAGTTTCATTTTTCGTCACAACAATGAAAGAATAGATCAGATTTTAATCAATAATATCCAGGAAATAGAACGTTTCATAAGAATCCTGTGTGTGTGTGTGTGTGTGTGTGTGTGTGTGTTTGAGGTAACACACGTTACACTACGTCCTGTTTAACAAATCAGATTTACGTTAAAAGTCCCATGCCGTGTATGATGGGAAACATAAGACATTTAATGTGTGACAAAATGTGTGTGTGTGTGTGTGTGTCTGCGTGTTTATGTATGTGTGTGTCTGTGTGTGTGTGTGTGTATGTATGTATGTATGTGTGTGTGTGTGTGTGTGTGTTAGATATAAATCTATCACTATACACATGATAAATTGTTGAATAAACTGTTATGTTTGTTATCAAAGTTTAATAAAAACAGTAATTTAAGAAAAGTTCGTGCTTACCTTGTGTTTCCTGCAGCTGCTCAGTGTGTGTGTGTGTGTGTGTGTGTGTGTGTGTGTGTTATCCAAACTGGAGCATTTGATCAGAGGGGCTGCAGCAGCTCCCGGTGGACACATACACTCCGTCCATCTCTGATTCTCTCTCTCTCTCTCTCTCTCTCACACACGCACACACACACACACACACACAGACCAGACTCCACTCCTGAGTGTCTCGTCTTTCTTTCCTTTTCCTCTATAATTCAGCGTCTCCAGATAAACTCCTCCAAAAAAGTGGGTTTTGGTCCTGAGCAGTGTGTGTGTGTGTGTGTGTGTGTGTGTGTGCGCGTGTGTGTGCGTGTGTGTGTGTATAGGTGCTCTCCTTTCCTGTGGGAAAAATCCCTTCTTGGTCCCTCAGCATCAAAGTCCAGAGGAGTGCAGGAATCGAGGGATGAAACGGAGGAATAGTTCACTTCCCTCGTCCTCGGCTGCTCTCTTCATCTTTGCAATATGATCTGCTGCTGCTCTCTCTCTCTCTCTCTCTCTCTCTCTCTCTCTCTCTCTTACACACACACATACACACACAGAGTGTGTCACAGAAACTGGCATGTATTAGTGGACAATCTCCATGTCACTCCTCCCTCCCTCCCTCCCTGTCTCTCTCTCTCTCACACACACACACACACTTTCCCCTCATCTTTTCTTTTGTCTGTTTTTTTATTCAGTCTTTTGATCTCACACTCTCTTGATATGGCCTCTACCTTTCCCTCCATCTTACTTTCTTCAACTTATTATTTCTGTTCTCTATTCGTTTATTCTGCTCTCTCTCTCTCTCTCTCTCACTCTCTCTCTCTCTCTGTCTCTTCCTCCCACAGTTTGAAAGTTTTGCCACTTGATGCTCTGCTGTGTGGAAGTAGCTGTCACACACACACACACACACACACACACACACACATGCAGCCCATCCATTGTTCTTTACCAACAGATCCAATCTGTCAGAAATTGTTATTGCTTATTGTGTGTGTGTGTGTGTGTGTGTGTGTGTGTGTGTGTGCGCGCATTACCATAATATGTGTTACCTTTCCTCAGGAACATTATTATGCAGCTTTTTGCTTCAGTTGGTTTTACTTTATTATTATGTGTAAAGATTATTTATACCTCTTTAAGCCATAAATTAGATTGTGGGCATGTCTGTGAGTTCACAAATTAACATGGGTGTGGCTCTTGTGGGCGTGTCTGTAAACTCACAGATAAACATGGGCATCGCTCTTGTGGGTGTGTCTCTGAGCTCACAGATAAACATGGGCGTGTCTGTAAGCTTACAGATTAACATGGGCATGGTTCTTGTGGGCGTGTCTGTGTTCCTACTACTGGTTGCCATAGTAACATTTATCAGTGGGTGGAGTAACTAACATTCAATCTAAAAGTAAATACATTCAAAGTAAAGACTTCATCTTCTTCTTCTAAACATTCTGGGGGAACTTTGGTATTTGTGAATAAAACCCAGCAGTGTTCATCTTCATCATATCATATGAGCTGAAGGACACACTGGACACGCCCACATCTGGTCACCAGCACTCGCTGTCCGTCTTGTCGCCATGGCTACAGCTGTATGTGTGAACACAGCTTGAGAATGACTAAGTGGGTGGGTCTAAACATCTATATATGTAAATGAGAAAGACCCTTAGTGGGCTTATTTTTAATATACATATTCTAATGTGGGCGTGTCTTTGAGCCCATATATGGAAAGGTGAGCAGCTCTCCGGGGACTTTCTCGGAAAAAAAACAGAAATTAGAAAGGTTTTTAGGTTCATATATGGAAATGCAGAAGGCTTTGATGGACGTCCTCTTTAAAACCATAAATGGGCATGTGGGCGTGTCTTTCATAGGAGGAAGAAAGTTTGATTTCCTGAAACTCTGTTTGAAACTCTTTTGTTTCAGTCTTGCTCTTTCTTTATTTTCATGAGCATGTGTACCCCAGGTTTTGTTAGACAGAGCGCCCCCTGGTGGCCATGAGGTCTTGCGCCACTTCGTACGTGTCTTATTCAGACTTCAGCGGCTCTGCTTACGCTGAATATCATTTGTAATTCTATTAAGGAAATTGAATCCTGTAGGGGAATGTGTACCTTTGACACATGAAGGACGGAACAGGTGAGAAGGTCTGCACATAGGTCAGTGTGTGTGTGTGTGTGTGTGTGTGTGTGTGTAAGAGAGAGAGGAAAGATCCAATATTCATTTGTTTATCTTTTATTCATCCATTTATGTGCTCACTCACTGGCCACAAGATAGAGTGGACACACACACACACACACACACACAAAAGGCTCTGAAGTGTGTTATTTCCCTTATTTCGTTCTATAAACAGGAGCTCTTTGCATCACACATGAATCATCAGCTCTCAATCAACCTGTGAAAGGTTTTCATCTCCAACCACACACTCACACACACACACTCACACACACACACACACACACACACACACACACACAAATAGACACACATTTCTTTCTGGAAATCTGACTTTTCTGATGAAGCCCTTGGCTTCCACTATTTTTGTATCTAACTTGTCATTTCAAAGTATCAGGTGTGTGTGTGTGTGTGTGTGTGTGTGTGCTACTGCATGAGAGTCAGGGTCTCCATGGTGATTTACCCTGAATTTTCCAGGCATCTCTGCAGTTCCTAAAGGAAAGACTGACTCAGAGAAACAGTGAGTTGTCCTCTAGATGCTGCAGATGAACATCACTTTCAATCTGTTTTAAGTCTCTGTGTTTGTCATCCTTATTCTCTCCATGAAGAATCAGAAGGCAAAGTAATTAGCAAATCAGGAGACTCTGTTAGCTTGCATATAAAAAAAAACTCCACAGTTCATCCATCCCTCAATGCAGTGGTGTATCATTTCATGGGAAAGGGGCTGAAAAGGTGCATCAGAACAGAGGCTCTGTTCCACTCCAGGATGGCTCTGTTGAAGTTGGCTGATCAGACCAATGATTGTTTGTTTTTGTTTATTTTCTGCACTTTCCCTTAATTTAACATCTTTTTCTGTCCACCACGACTACCATCAGCTAATACTTATGGTAACAAACACTACAGAAACACGATTTGTCATGTTTTATAATTCACTCCCTATCACCATTTTTAAATCTGAACTCATGCTGGTCGAATGAGGTCCTGAAGAGGAACATGACCAAAAGTTCTGGCCCCAACAGAAACGAGTCAGCATCAGTAACAGGCTGAGGGCTCACACACACACTACTCCTTGCCTAGCATCCTGCTAGCCAACAATGTCAGGTCCAGCTCTTGGAGAACAAGCTTGATGACCTCAGGGCCAGGGGTCAGTAATAGACGGACATTTGGGACTGCAACCTCCTCTGCTTCTCCGAGACATGGCTCAACCCAGTGGTACTGGACGATGCCATCCAGCCAGCCAAGTACCTCTTGGTTTAGCACATGGGCAGAACAATACCCAACAGGTATTTTACCTCTTGCTTCTGCAAACCCAGCCTGAAGCTCCAGACCATTAAATGTCACCCTTTCTGCTTTCCTCAGGAATTTACCTCGTTCATTGTCAGTGCCTTTTATTCCACCTCAGGTTGACATGGACACTGTGAACTTGTGAACCAGAACATAGATTTATGAACATAGAACATCAGAACGTAGATTTAAATGGAGAACTGTCCAGTGTAGTGCCAGTGAAATACGGGGTCCCACAAGGATCAGTTTTAGGACCTCTGCTTTTCTCGGTATACATGCTTCCATTGGGTGACATCATTAGAAGGCATGGGATTAGTTTCCATTGTTATGCCGATGACACCCAGTTATATATCTCATCAAAACCAGATGAAATATCTAATTTGTCTAGACTAACTGAGTGTGTTAAAGATATTAGAAATTGGATGACCGATAATTTTCTATTACTAAATTCTGATAAGACAGAGATATTACTTATTGGTCCAAAAACCAGTACACAGAAGCTCTCGCAATTCAGCTTGCATCTAGAAGGATGCACTGTTACTACTAGCTGGACAGTGAAAGACCTGGGTGTAATATTAGACAGCAAACTTATCCTTTAAAAATCATATTTCCAATATCACAAAAACAGCCTTCTTCCATCTTAGAAATATCGCCAAGCTTAGGAACATTTTATCTGTATCTGATGCAGAAAAACTAGTTCATGCATTCCTGACCTCCAGACTGGACTACTGTAATGCATTACTAGGTGTTTGTCCTGCATCTTCAATAAACAAGCTACAGTTAGTCCAGAATGCAGCCGCCAGAGTTCTTACCAGATCAAGAAAATATGATCATATAACCCCAATATTATCATCCCTGCACTGGCTACCTGTTAAACTTAGAATTGACTATAAATTAGCTCTACTCACATACAAGGCTCTAATTGGTTTAGCTCCCATGTATCTCTCCAGTCTTCTAACACGTTACAATCCACCACGCTCTTTAAGATCGCAAAATTCCGGACTTCTAGTAGTTCCCAGAATATCAAAGTCCACAAAAGGGGGTAGAGTGTTTTCGTATTTAGCTCCTAAACTTTGGAATAGTCTTCCTGACAGTGTTCGGGGCTCAGACACAGTCCCCCAGTTTAAATGTAGACTAAAGACTTATCTCTTTATCCTGGCAAACATCTAACACATCCCATAACCTTGTGCTCCAGTACATCTGATTAAATACACATTATCATCTAGTGCTGCTAATATTATGAACAGCAGCTACGCTAATTCTGTTCCATTGTTTCCCTTCTTCTACCCACCCCGAGGCATACAGAGACTGTGCCGGCTCCAGTGGCATCCGGAGATGGACCAGCTCCAGCCGGGTTCTGCTTGTGAGGATTGGGATATTCAAGCAGCGACATGGACAACAACCTCCTTATTGATTTACATAACACTATACACATGCTGTATCTGCATCACACAACTGTCACCCAAATGAGGATGGGTTCCCTTTTGAGTTTGGTTCCTCTCAAGGTTTCTTCCTCTTACCATCTAAGGGAGTTTTTCCTTGCCACAGTCGCCTCAGTCACCTCAGGCTTGCTCACTTGGGATAACATCTAGGACTGTCTGTCTGTCTGTCTGTTTATATGTTTGTTGTTTTCTTATGTCATTTCTCATGTAAAGCTGCTTTGAGACAATGCTCTTTGTTAAAAGCGCTATACAAAAATAAATTAAATTTAGTTATTGAATTGAACATCACCTGCCCCACCAGGGGCAAAAGGATCATGGACCACATTCCTGGAACTAATAGTGGCAACGTGTTTACATAAGCAGTTGTGGGATTTATCAGGCAGATGATACAGTCCAGAAAACCATCATCAGAATGTGTCCCAGAACCAGAAGCTGTGGATAAAACCATCCAAGACAGTCCCAAGATCTCACACCACTCTATACAACATGGGGGCTCAGCACCAGGAACTTGGATGAGTTCAAGTATACGTGTGCAGGGCAGTGAAGGGGCACTACAGAAGAAAACTAGAGTCATAGTTCCACCAGAGTGGTTCTAGATCACCATCCTCATTACAGTGAATTATAATTCACATACTGTCCAAATCAGTCTACTGAGGAGGCCATCCCACACCTTCTTACAGTTCTGATATATATGGACAGCAAGAAGGGAACTTTTGCCAAAATGCTGCTTGTAAACTACAATTCCTTCCATATTCACCACCATGTTGGAGGGCCTGGGACTTAGTCTGTTTTTGAGTATGTGGATCTTCAACTTGCTTGAGGAGATTAAAAGCCTGGCTCCACAAATCCCTGGAAACTGTGAAAAAGCAGCAAGCAGACTGCTCCCTGTACCTAGGAGTCCCAGTAGGTAAAGGCAGGTAGTGATGGCAATGAAACAAGAAACAAAGAGCAGACTGATCAGAGCCAGAGATAGAGACAGAACTCTCTGGGAGGACCAGAACTAGAGAAGATGGGATCAGGGAGTAAAGAAAGAGGCAGGAACAGGGCCAAAGAAAAGAGACAGGACTGTGGGGGGCAATGAGAGGGACTGAATTTGAAGATGGTGTCAAGATCAGATTTGGAATCATGATGATTACCAGAGACAGGAATAGGACCAGGAGAAGATTCTAAGTTGGATCAAGGAATGCAGCCACAGCAAGTAGAACTGGATCGGAACAAATGAAAGATACAGGATTAGAGCCAGTAACATAGATAGGACTGAAGCCAACAAGAGAGACAGTATCCGATCTAACTAGTGCTCAAGATAGTATCAAAGCCACTGATAGAGAGATCCTTATAGACCAAGCATGGCCTCTGCCACAGTACTAGCCTCTGTTTTAGCACCAGGGCCTAATCTAGACAGTCCACCAAGGCTTCCTTGGCATCTTGCTCTTAGTGGTTGGTCAAACTGTGCCAGTGGAATTCGGAGGGTTGGAGGGTCTCTCTTGAGTTAAGAACCGGCCCTCAACACCTACACTCCCTTCCAGTTCCACGTCATGTTCAGATTATTGTTTTGCTTTACCTTTTGTGTGTGTGTGTGTGTGTGTGTTTCTGGTGTTTGTTCTGTGTCCAGGTGTCCTGACACTAGTACAGTGGTGGTAAAGTATATAAGACACAGCATGAGGGAATGTCTTTCGTGCTCATTCGCAGCTTGTGATTCGAGAACATTTTGTTTGGATTGCCCGGATCTCTGAGTATAGATCTTTCTGTGTAAACACTGTGATTTCACTGTGATCACAATTCAGTAAATATTCAGTGTACAGTGTATTTATAGTATAAACAAATCTATAGCTTTTGTGTAATTTAATACTGTTCTCACCATGAAAGGATTTCAAGGCTGATGGTATTTCTATTCCATGATCTAGTGATCCAATATAGATGTCCTCACTGATACAGACATCTAAGCACTTCTGTACGTCCCTCTGGGTAAAGAACCTGCAAAATTCCACAATGGTAAATATGCTTGCTGTTTATTTGTATAATTAATTTTCTCATGATGTTTTCTGTCATTGTCCCAGTCATAGCTGAAGGAAATACGCACACACTTAAACACAAATTAAGGAAACAGTGCTGGAGAGAGAGAGGAAATCAGCTGCTGTCAATCACCTGTTCCAGAATTAGCTAGCAGCTTGCTAAAGACTTCCTGTTGCTTTGTGTAACTCATATTTATCAAGAAGTCAAATAAATAATTACTCTGATCATTCAGGAATGTTTAGGATCATTTCTAGGTGTAAGAATGAATGCAGTCATTTCAGTGAGAAGGTCAGAGCACAAGACAACAAACAAAATGCAGCATTAATAAAAATATGACAAAAACACGCTGAAACATGACAAAAACACGTCAAAAACACGACAAAAACATGCTGAAACACGACAAAAACATACTGAAACATGACAAAAACACGACAAAAACATGCTGAAACACGACAAAAACATACTGAAACATGACAAAAACACGTCAAAAACACGACAAAAACATGCTGAAACATGACAAAAACACACTGAAACATGACAAAAACACGTCAAAAACACGACAAAAACATGCTGAAACACGACAAAAACATACTGAAACATGACAAAAACACGCTGAAATGCGGCAAAAACACAACAAAAACATGCTGAAATGTGACAAAGACACTGAAACATGACAAAACACGCTGAAACATGACAAAAACACACTGAAACACGACAAAAACACGCTGAAACGCAGCAAAAACATACTGAAACACAAGAACACACTGAAACACGACAAAAACAAAGTGAAACACGCCAAAAACACGCTGAAATACGACAAAAACATGCTAAAACAACAAAAACAAGCTGAAACACGACAAAAACAAACTGAAACACGACAAGAACGCACTGAAACATGACAAAAATACATGACAAAAACACAGTGAAACATGACAAAACATGCTGAAACATGACAAAAACATACTGAAACATGACAAAAACACAAACACGACAAAAACAAACTGAAACACCAAAAACATGCTGAAACACGCCAAAAACATGTTGAAACATGACAAAACACACTCTGAAATGCCAAAAACACATGACAAAAACACACTGAAGCATGACAAGAACACATGACAAAAAAACGCTGAAACACGACAAAAACACACTGAAACACGCCAAAAACAAACTGCAACATGACAAAAACATACTGAAACATGACAAAAACACGCTGAAACACGCCAAAAACAAACTGCAACATGACAAAAACATACTGAAACATGACAAGAACACATGACAAAAAAACGCTGAAACACGACAAAAACACACTGAAACACGCCAAAAACAAACTGCAACATGACAAAAACATACTGAAACATGACAAAAACACGCTGAAACACGCCAAAAACACACTGAAACACGCCAAAAACAAACTGAAACATGACAAAACACGCTGAAACACGCCAAAAACATGCTGAAACACGACAAAAACATGCTGAAACATGCCAAAAACACACTGAAACACGCCAAAAACATGCTGAAACACACCAAAAACATGCTGAAACATGACAAAACACGCCGAAACACGCCAAAAACATGCTGAAACACGCCAAAAACACACTGAAACACGCCAAAAACATGCTGAAACACGCCAAAACCACACTGAAACACGCCAAAAACATGCTGAAACACGCCAAAAACATGCTGAAACACGCCAAAAACACACTGAAACATGCCAAAAACATGCTGAAACACGCCAAAAACACACTGAAACACGCCAAAAACACGCTGAAACACGCCAAAAACACGCTGAAACACGCCAAAAACACGCTGAAACACGCCAAAAACACGCTGAAACACGCCAAAAACACGCTGAAACACGCCAAAAACACGCTGAAACACGCCAAAAACACGCTGAAACACGCCAAAAACATGCTGAAACACGCCAAAAACATGCTGAAACATGACAAAACACGCTGAAACACGCCAAAAACACATGACAAAACATGGATGGATGGATGGATGGATGGATGGATGGATAAATGAATGAATGAACGTATGAATGGATGGATGGATGGATGGATGAGTATAGGAATAAATGGATGGATGAATGAATGAATGAATGAATGAATGAATGAATGAATGAATGAGTGAATGAATGGATGAATAAATGGATGAATAAATGGATGAATGAATGAATGAATGAATGAATGGATGAGTATAGGAATAAATGGATGGATGAATGAATGAATGAATGGATGAGTATAGGAATAAATGGATGAATAAATGGATGAATGAATGGATGAATGAATGGATGAGTATAGGAATAAATGGATGGATGAATGAATGAATGAATGAATGAATGAATGAATGGATGAGTATAGGAATAAATGGATGAATAAATGGATGAATGAATGAATGGATGGATGAGTGTAGGAATAAATGGATGAATGAATGGATGAATGAATGGATGAGTATAGGAATAAATGGATGGATGAATGAATGAATGAATGGATGAGTATAGGAATAAATGGATGGATGAATGAATGAATGAATGAATGGATGAGTATAGGAATAAATGGATGAATAAATGGATGAATGAATGGATGAATGAATGGATGAGTATAGGAATAAATGGATGGATGGATGAATGAATGAATGGATGGATGAGTGTAGGAATAAATGGATGAATAAATGGATGAATGAATGAATGGATGGATGAGTGTAGGAATAAATGGATGAATGAATGGATGAATGAATGGATGAGTATAGGAATAAATGGATGGATGAATGAATGAATGAATGAATGGATGAGTATAGGAATAAATGGATGAATAAATGGATGAATGAATGGATGAATGAATGGATGAGTATAGGAATAAATGGATGGATGAATGAATGAATGAATGGATGAGTATAGGAATAAATGGATGAATAAATGGATGAATGAATGAATGGATGGATGAGTGTAGGAATAAATGGATGAATGAATGGATGGATAGATGAGTGTAGGAATAAATGGATGAATGAATGGATGGATTGATGAATGAATGACATGTTTGTGAGTTTTTACTGAATGTCAGTTGCCAGTTTATTGTCAGTTTATTTTTTAAATAAATGAATAGACAGTTTTTTTAAGTCATGTGTAAGCCCCAGCTCCATCACCTCACCTCCTCACCCCCCACTCCCAACATACAGCTTACTAACAATAGTGTGTGTACAAATAACACAACAGTCAATATCTAATTATACACACACACACACACACACACACACACACACATGTACATTCTTCCTCTGCTAGAAGTAGGCACAAACTGTAACCCCCCCCCCATCCTCTCCTTATTATAAGGAGAGGATAATTTGCCTCCCACATGAACACTCTTTTGGCACGTGTGATTGTCTCCCACACACGGCTATTGTTTGAAAGCTGATCATAGACCTCTACTCTTTCACGTGGTCTCCTCCGTTTCATGTTCTCTCTCTCTCTCTCTCTCTCTCTCTTTCTCCTCCTACGTTCTTGCTTGTCTATTTCAAGCCTCTCCGATGTACTCAAACCAATTTCATCTTCTTCTCTTGTCACTAAGAGCTTCCTGTCCCTTCTTCATCTCTCCCCCCTCATACCCCCCCATTCTATGATCTCTGACTCCATCTAATTACAATCAGCCCTTTAGAACAAGAACAAAAGGCTAGAAAATATGAGTTTTTTGTTCTCTTTACGTTTCCTAATCTAATCCTAGCTGTATCTGTCTGTTCTCTATCATCACAGAGAATTTATCTACATAATGGACATTAAATATTGTTGATAATAAATGTTTTTGTGTCATAAATAAATTGTAAACATTTTATCAGAACCTACATAGGGAATGTTCCTGGGATTCAGGCTCAGGTTACTCAGGAGCTTAAGATGATGATCTCCTCAATCAGATTATTATAATCAAGTAAAGGGATTATCCATTAGGTCATTAGTTAATGTACAGTATGACCACATGACCACATCACTGACCACATGGTATCTACTGTTTCATGATGACGAGATATGGACTAGACTGAATATATGGTCATTTTGACAATGATGTGATTTACAGGAGCACAGAGTCTCAGAGCAGACTGTGGAGTATTACTGAATAATCACATTAATCAGTATAATGAGTTATACTAGTACTAACTAGTATAATACTAATAGTTTACTAGTTATTATTTAATCCTAAAATCATTAGGAGTATTAATCAATCAGCTGAAATATTCTGGAGTTCATCAGGACAAGCTGGAGGTCATCTGCTTTCCATACCCATCAGCTAGATTAGCCTTGTAGCTTCTGTGTAGATCTAAAGAGAGTGACCTGACCGTGCCTGAGATGACCAACTGCTCAGGTCCAGTGACGTCCAGATGAAGAGGTTTCTCTACAGTGTTAAATGCTTACATGTTCTACTGCAGAGTGTGTATGTGAGCCCTTGTGTGCAAATGTGAGTGTGTGTGAGTGTGTGTGTGTGTGAGTGAGTGAGTGTGTGTGTGTGTGTGAGTGAGTGAGTGAGTGAGTGAGTGAGTGAGTGAGTGTGTGTGTGTGAGTGAGTGTGTGTGTGTGTGAGTGTGTGTGTGTGTGTGTGTGAGTGAGTGTGTGTGTGTGAGTGTATGTGTGTGTGTGTGTGTGTGTGAGTGTGTGTGTGTGTGTGTGTGTGTGTGAGTGTGTGTGTGTGTGTGTGTGTGTGTGAGTTTCATGGTGTTTGTTAAAAGGTTCTTTCAGTGTGGCCCTGTGAGTGTGAAAAACTATCGGCCCCCCCAGACGCCCGACCCTGTCACCTTTCTGTCTCTCCAGCTCACCTTTCCACTCGTTCTCTCACCACACTATCACTTTATCTCTCCATCTCTCTCCACACACTCCCCTCTCCATCACCTTTAACCTCCTCTCTCTCTCTCTCTCTCTCTCTCTCTCTCTCCCTCCTTCTACTCTCTCTCTATCTCTACCCTTTTACTCTCTCTCTCCTTCTACTTTCTCTCTCTCTCTCCTTCTACTCTCTCTCCTTCTACTCTCTCTCTCTCTCTCTCTCTCTCTATCCTTCTACTCTCTCTCTCTCTCTCTGTCCTCCTCTCCTTCTACTCTGTCTCTCTCTCCTACTCTCTCTCTCTCTCTCTCTCTATCCCCCCCTTGCCTTCTCCCTCTCTCTCTCTGTCTCTCTCTCTCTCACTTTATTTCTCATCTCACTCTCTCTATCCTTCATCTTCACTATACATCCAATCTGTTAACTGAAATAAAGTCATGATTTAATGCTGCAGCAGAATATTTAACACACACACACACACACACACTTAAATACTTAATTTCTCGACTCTGAATGCGAGGAACTTTCCCCATGTAAAGTTCTCGTGGCTTTTGAGCTCTTGAGCTGTTGAAGACAGATAAACAGGATGATGTTTGGTGTCTAAAACTGTGTTCATGATGAAGGTTTATATTTTAAGTCTGTGACAGAGGTTCTGACTGATTATTTACAGCATGGACTCTCTTATCCAGAGCAACATTTATCTCATTTATACAACAGAACCACTGAGGGTTAAGGGCCTTGCTTTAGGGCCCAACAGTAGCAGCTTGGTGATGGTGCTGGGATTTGAACTCATAACCTTCTGGTCAGTCGTCCACCACCTTAAGCACAGATCGACCACTGTCCCTGTGAGGGTTCAGTGCTGTTAGTCTGGCTGCAGTCTCACACCATGCTGCTTCCTGCAGGGTTTAGGTCTGATGTGATTGGACAGCTCCTGTGGATGATCTGTGCCATGATTGGGCCATTCCCAGTGGGTTCCTCTGTGAGGGTTCTGACTCAGTGCCAGTCCCATGGCATCATGGGACAAAAATCATGTGCAGTTTGCTCTTTTTCACTGTTATTGTACCATCTGTTTGTGGAGATGTCTGCAGAGTCAGTGCACCAATGAAAGTGTTTGTATTTGTATGACTGGAGAATAGGAATATGGAAAGGGAGAGCATGGATATGTAAAGTATCAGTGTGTGTGTGTGTGTGTGTGTGTGTGTGTGTGTGTGTGTGTGTGTGTGTGTATGTGTGTGTTATTTGTAGCAGGTCGGGCTCTCAGGGATTCCTCATTCCATCTGTCGGCTGAACCCACTTTAGTCCAAAACTCCTCACTGACCCTATCTTTACAGGAAGTGTGTGTGTCTGTGCATGTGTGTGTGTGTGTGTGTGTGTGTGTGTTTGAGAGAGAGAGAGAGAGAGAGAGAGAGAGAGAGTATTTTGTAGATATCATTTGTACAGTACAGACATCATCATCACTCCTCCTGTTGCCCAAACCAGGCTGTGAGGAAAACCTCCTGAAGATGAAGACAAGCTTCCTTAAGAATTTCCAGACCTCAGGACTATCAGGACGGTTCCCCAGAACCTTGAACCTCAGGATAGGAGATGGCTTACCTCAAAGAGTAACATGAGCATGCACACTTCAGGACAGGAGCTGGAGTATGTCAGATGTAAGAAGCAGTAACTGTAGGCCTCAGAACAGCAGCAGGAGCTTGTGGACTAAGAGCAGGTCTCCTGAGTTGTGAGAAGTGTTAGAGAAGTGTTCACCTTATTGTCAGAAGAACACAAGTTTAGTTCTTAAAGATGCTACAGTTCTCTGAGGCTTGGAAACTAAACAGAGACCACAGTGAAACCTTCTGCTATAGAATCCTCTACAGCTTTATATTTAGAAGGTTCTCAGTCCGTGAGAGATGACTGGCTAGTGGGTGGGAATTAGCAATGACTAAAAACTGGGAGAAAACGGATTTAGAAAAAGGTAAAGAAACAAAAAGATTTTAAAAATCTGTAGCTTCTAGGATGTAAGCAGAAGCTTTTGTCCTGAGGAACAGAACAGGAGCTTGTCTACCTCACGTGGAGAGAAGGAGGTTATGTAGAACAGGAGCCCTGAAGTAGACTCTTCTTGGGTTTAGGAAAATAGTTATTATACTGATCACAAGAGCAGGAATTTACAGACCTGGGAGGATGGGAGCAGAATCAGGAGGGGAGAAGAAATATATGGATTATAGATATAGGACATATGTCAGAGTTTCTAGTTTTCAGGACACAAGCAGGGACTTGTATAAACATTAAACCTGTTCAGGAACCTGCAAAGTTCAGGACACATGCACTAGCTTGAGGGGCTTCTGGATGGGAGAAGAAGCTCACAAACCCGGCAGTTAGCAGGGGCATTGTAGACTTCAGAAGGAAGGCAGGAGCCTTAGGACAGGTGCTAGAGTTTGTAGACCTCAGGACAAGGAAAGCAACAGCTTGTAGACATCAGTGAACTTCTTGGCCCCTGAAAAGGAGCAGAAGCTGATCAAGCTGATGAAATAGCTTGTATATCTCCATACAGGAACAGAACTTGTGTACCTCTTCCAAAGGGTGGGAGCTTGTGACCCTCCAGGGAGGAGCAAGTGCTTGGAAACCTCAGGAGCAAGAGCTTGCATGCCTCTGTATGGGCATGGGAAATTACAGCCCTCAGGATAAGATCTGGAGACCTTTAGACAGGACTCGACCTCAGAACAGGAGCAGGATCCAGGTCAGAGCAGAAGACTGGAGTTCCACAGATCAGTGTAGGATCAGCATTTCTAAAGGAGCAAGAGTAGAAACTTGGGACAGAAGCAGAACTCTCTGGAGCTCATGGGCCTCTAGGATGGAGAGAATGGAAGCTGGTAGAGCTCTGGGGCTTCAGGATGGCAGAAACAAGACCATTAAAGACAGATAGTTGAGCTCTGACTGAGAAGTTAAAAATCACACACACACACACACACACACACACACACACGTTTGATGTTTGATGGCTTCCTAATGGGCTTTCTTTTAAAGCATGAAGGGAAGGATTAAGCCTGTGTATACTAGAGTTTGTGTGTGTGTGTGTGTGTGTAACCAGGTCGATTAGGCATATGGCTGTTTGTTGAAACATATGGTTGTGTGTTACGAGGCCTTTTAGCTCCAGGACATAATGTAATACTCTAACACTACACCAAGAGACAGAGAGGGAGTGATGGCTCTGAGCTTTTTTGGAATTTGTTTGGTGCCAAAAGTCCTTAAGGGGTTAAAGAGGCACAAACTAGGTGAAACTAGGCAATTAGGGCTAAAGGCATGTTTCCACTAAGAGTTCCAGAATCTTAGATGGACTATACTTTGTATTATATGAAGCAGGTCCGTTTTGTTGCATTTACAGTGTTAACATTCATGAAGCTTCTAAAATCAAGTTCCAGTTTTTGGGCCACATTACTGCTTTACACAGTACAGTACACTGAAGGGGTGTGGCCACATGAGCTTTTATCTCCAGAGATGAAGTTAAATCCCATCCCCTGGAGTTTACTGCTGATGACTGGTTCTTGCAGACTGCAGCTAAGATCGATTTAGAATAGGATGAACTACAGGCTAAAACAGTAATGCTATTACATCAAGAATCAAATAAGAGACTCTGTAAATGGCTTCAAGCCCCTGCACTGCCAAGCTACCACTGCTGGGCCCTTGAGCAAGGCCCTTAACCCCATCTGCTCCAGGGGAGTGTCTGAGCCTGTGTTCTTCCTAATAAGCTGTGATATGTGAAGAAAACAGTTCTGTAATAAGACATAATAGCTGTAATCAGCTTCTTCTTAATAGCTCCTGGTCCACAGAAAAGTACTGACTCGGTTCAGGAACTAAAATTAGCTCTGGTTCCTGCTGTGGAAATCTGCTTATTGCAACAGTGTGTGTATCTGTGGGAGGAGGGTGTATACGTGTGTGTGTGTGTGTGTGTGTGTGTGCCTTACCTAAGTTTCTGATTTGTGAGGGAGATGCAGTGTGTGTGTGTGTGTGTGTGTGTGTGGTTAGCTCATAGCTATGTTACCACGTCACCTCCACTCTAGCTTTGCTGTAAGTCGATGTTTCCGCTCCGTCTCTTTCTCTCTGTCTTTCTTTATCCAAACCGGACTGATGGATTTACTGAGACCAGCTCAGCGCTTACACACACACACACACACACACACACACACACACATACACACACACACACACACATACAGTGAGCTGGGCTTGCTAAAGATTACATACTAAATCTGGCAGTTAAACAAAATAAACTAATAGTTAAACTAATAAACTAATAAACTAATAAATAACTACATAAACTTATGTAGTTATTTATTTAGAGCTGTAATGAATTATAGAAAATTATATTTTGCTGTAAAATAAGTAAGTAAATGAGTGACTAGATAATTATCTATTTCTAATATATTTATAACATATAGCCTAATCCTATTAATTTATGTTTCTTTACTGCAGCTATTTAGATAATTAACTAATTGATCATTAAACTGATTTATCAGACACACGCACAGACACATGCACACACACACACGCACACACACACACACACACAGACACACACAGACACATGCACACACACACGCACACACACACACACACACATGCACACACACACACGCACACACACACACACACACAGACACACACAGACACATGCACACACACACGCACACACACACACACAGACACATGCACACACACACACGCACACACACACACACACACAGACACACACAGACACATGCACACACACACGCACACACACACACACAGACACATGCACACACACACACGCACACACACACACACACACACAGACACACACAGACACATGCACACACACACGCACACACACACACACAGACACATGCACACACACACACGCACACACACACACACCTCTGACACACACCACCACAACTGCCCACACACACGCACCTCTGTCACACACACACACACACAGACACATGCCCACACCACCACCTCTGTCCACACCACCACAACTGCCCACACCACCACCTCTGTCCACACCACCACAACTGCCCACACCACCACCTCTGTCCACACCACCACAACTGCCCACACCACCACCTCTGTCCACACCACCACCTCTGTCCACACCACCACAACTGCCCACACCACCACCTCTGTCCACACCACCACAACTGCCCACACCACCACCTCTGTCCACACCACCACCTCTGTCCACACCACCACAACTGCCCACACCACCACCTCTGTCCACACCACCACAACTGCCCACACCACCACCTCTGTCCACACCACCACCTCTGTCCACACCACCACAACTGCCCACACCACCACCTCTGTCCACACCACCACAACTGTCCACACCACCACAACTGCCCACACCACCACCTCTGTCCACACCACCACAGCTACCCACACCACCACAGTTACCCACACCACCACAACTGTCCACACCACCACAACTGCCCACACCACCTCAACTGCCCACACCACCACAGTTACCCACACCACCACAACTGTCCACACCACCACAACTGCCCACACCACCTCAACTGCCCACACCACCACAACTGCCCACACCACCACCTCTGTCCACACCACCACAACTGCCCACACCACCACCTCTGTCCACACCACCACAACTGTCCACACCACCACAGCTACCCACACCACCACAACTGCCCACACCACCACCTCTGTCCACACCACCACAACTGCCCACACCACCACAACTGTCCACACCACCACAACTGCCCACACCACCACCTCTGTCCACACCACCACAACTGTCCACACCACCACAGCTACCCACACCACCACCTCTGTCCACACCACCACAGCTACCCACACCACCACAACTGCCCACACCACCACCTCTGCCCACACCACCACAGCTACCCACACCACCACAGCTACCCGCACTGCCACCTCTGTCCACACCACCACAACTGCCCACACCACCACCTCTGTCCACACCACTACAGCTACCCACACCACCACAGCTACCCACACTGCCACCTCTGTCCACACCACCACAACTGCCCACACCACTACAGCTACCCACACCAGCACCTCTGTCCACACCACCACAACTGCCCACACCACCATCTCTGTCCATACCACCACAGCTACCCACACCACCACAGCTACCCACACTACCACCTCTGTCTACACCACCACAACTGCCCACATCACCACCTCTGCCCACACCACCACAACTGCCCACACCACCACCTCTGCCCACACCACCACAACTGCCCACACCACCACCTCTGCCCATACCACCACCTCTGTCCACACCACCACCTCTGCCCACACCACCACAACTGCCCACACCACCACCTCTGCCCACACCACCACCTCTGTCTACACCACCACAACTGCCCACACCACCACAATTGCCCAACCCACCACCTCTGTCCACACCACCACAGCTACCCACACCACCACAGTTACCCACACCACCATCTCTGTCCACACCACCACCTCTGTCTACACCACCACAACTGCCCACACCACCACAGCTACCCACACCACCACAGCTACCTGCACTACCACCTCTGTCCACACCACCACAACTGCCCACACCACCACAGCTACCCACACCACCACCTCTGTTCACACCACCACAACTGCCCAGACCACCACAGCTACCCACACCACCACTGTTAGAGCCATAATAGACATTATGTAAATATGAGTATATTGAAGTATATTGTTAAAATTGTTATTACTGCATTTGTATTTTTTCATGACCTTTAAGAATGTTTATACTGTTATTACATGTGCTTTATTATGTGCTTGTTAACTGATGAGGTGACTAAGACGTCATATCTGGGTCAGTGGTGTAGTAAGCAAGAGATGGAGCAATACAGTTTTTGACTGTTGTTCCATAATCTGTTGTTATATAAGTTTAAAAGACTGTTCCTGCTTTGAAATATGAATAAACATCATAATGGCATCAGATTACTGTGTGGAACAGACTGAGAGTTGAGAGATGATGTCTTCTTGGTGGGAATTCTCCGGATAGTTCCTTGAGGAGCCATGTACAGCTAGAACATCCACTGTATGAGGGTTAGAAAAGTCGAATGATTTTCTGGGCCTCAGCTTCCAGTGTAGGCTCCACCACAGAGCTGAGGACAATGGATGCAGTTTAAAGCTAATTTGAAGTCAATGAAACAATGACAGTCCACTTCCCACAACTCACCCTTTGACAAACAGCAAAGATCAGATCTTTCATCAGCGATTTGGCCTGAATCCTGATTGTTCTTCTCGGCTGCTCTGCTCATGGTGTTTCTGTAGACTGAATGACTTTCATGAACTTCCTGCCAACACTGAAGAGAAGGCTGATGCTGTAGTTCTTGCATTCCCAACTGTTGCCTTTCTTCAAAATGAGCACAATGATGGCCTTCTTCTACATGGATGGAATTCTTTCCGAACTGGATATCAGTAGCTGGCGTATGAGTAGTCGATACAGTCGGATCTCATCTAGCCTTCAGCACTTCAAACACAACTTGATCCATCCCAAAAGCCTTTTTATTCTTCAGTGATCATATAGTGGTTTTCTTTTCATTAGCAGTTAGCGGTTAGTCAGTGTTCACTGATATATTCAACCTCTCCCTGGAACAGTCTATAATCCCGACATGCTTCAAACGGTCCACTATTGTTCCTGTCCCCATGAAACCCCAGCCCACCTGCCTGAACGACTACCGCCCAGTAGCCCTGACCTCAGTAGTGATGAAGTGCTTTGAAGGACTAATCAGAGACTTCATCACTTCTTCCCTACCTGACACCCTGGACCCGCTACAGTTCGCGTACCGTCCCAATTGCTCTACTGAGGACACCATTGCACACCTCCATCACACAGCCCTGAGCCACCTGGACAGCAGAAAGGGGAATTATGTTAAAATGCTGCTTCTTGACTACAGTTCAGTGTTTAACACCATAATTCCCTCCATACTCACCACTAAGTTGGAGATCCTGGGCCTCAGCCTGTCCCTGTGTCAATGGATCTCCAACTTTCTGACAGACAGACCACAGGCAGTATGGTTGGGCAACCATGTCTCACCCTCACTCACCCTCAGCACTGGAGCCCCCCAGGGTTGTTTGCGGACGATACTGTGGTGGTGGGCCTGATCTCCAACAACGACGAGACGGCCTACCTAGAGGAGATTAGAAACCTGGAGCCAGGTCAACAATCTCCTCCTGAACGTCAGCAAGACTAAGGAGCTGATGGTGGACTTCAGCACCAAGCAGGAGAGGAATTACCAGCCCCTGACTATCAACGGGACCCCAGTGGAGAGAATGGACAGTTTCCGGTACCTACTGTAGGTGTTCACATCATGCAGGACCTGACATGGTCCTGTCACGTCAGCACCCTGGTGAAGAAGGCCTGGCAGCGTCTTTATCATCTTAGACGCCTAAAGGACTTTAAACTGCCCTCAAAAGTGCTAAAGACATTCTACACCTGCACCAATGAGAGCATCCTGACAGGAAGTATCACAGCCTGGTTTGGAAACAGCACTAAGCAGGACAGGCAAGCTCTCCAGAGGGTGGTGCGAACAGCCGAGCGTACCATCTGCATCGAGCGTCCTGACCTGGACACTATATACAGCAAGTGTTGCTGGACCAAGGCAAGGAAGATAATGAAGGACCTCAGCCATCCCAACAATAGACTCTTCTTTCTGTTGTGGTCAGGGAACATTTCTGTTCTTTGAAGGCAAACACAGAGAGAATGAGGAGGAGCTTCTTCCCGCAGGCCATTCGGGTCCTCAACCAGAACACCTAGAACCTGGACTTTCTGGACTTCCCCCACAAATGATATTACATTCTACCTCAGCTGATTGTCGCACACACAATAATTGCACTACTCTACACACACAATAACCACACCTACTGTACATCTTTGTGTCACTTTACTCCCTGATATTCCTGTACAATTGGACATTATATTTGCCTTTTATATATATATATATATATATATATATATATACACTATATTGCCAAAAGTATTCGCTCACCTGCCTTGACTCGCATAAGAAATTAAGTGACATCCCATTCCTAATCCATAGGGTTCAATATGACGTCAGTCCACCCTTTGCAGCTATAACAGCTTCAACTCTTCAGGGAAGGCTGTCCACAAGGTTTAGGAGTGTGTTTATGGGAATTTTTGACCATTCTTCCAGAAGCGCATTTGTGAGGTCACACACTGATGTTGGACGAGAAGGTCTGGCTCTCAGTCTCCGCTCTAATTCATCCCAAAGGTGTTCTATGGGGTTGAGGTCAGGACTCTGTGCAGGCCAGTCAAGTTCATCCACACCAGACTCTGTCATCCATGTCTTTATGGACCTTGCTTTGTGCACTGGTGCACAGTCATGTTGGAAGAGGAAGGGGCCAGCTCCAAACTGTTCCCATAAAGTTGGGAGCATGGAATTGTCCAAAATGTCTTGGTATGCTGAAGCATTCAGAGTTCCTTTCACTGGAACTAAGGGGCCAAGCCCAGCTCCTGAAAAACAACCCCACACCATAATCCCCCCTCCACCAAACTTTACACTTGGCACAATGCAGTCAGACAAGTACCGTTCTCCTGGCAACCGCCAAACCCAGACTCGTCCATCAGATTGCCAGATGGAGAAGCACGATTCGTCACTCCAGAGAACGCGTCTCCACTGCTCTAGAGTCCAGTGGCGGCGTGCTTTACACCACTGCATCCGACGCTTTGCATTGCACTTGGTGATGTATGGCTTGGATGCAGCTGCTCGGCCATGGAAACCCATTCCATGAAGCTCTCTGCGCTCTGTTCTTGAGCTAATCTGAAGGCCACATGAAGTTTGGAGGTCTGTAGTGATTGACACTGCAAAAAGTTGGCGACCTCTTCACACTATGCGCCTCAGCATCCGCTAACCCCGCTCCGTCAGTTTACGTGGCCTACCACTTCGTGGCTGAGTTGCTGTCGTTCCCAAACACTTCCACGTTCTTATAATACAGCTGACAGTTGACTGTGGAATATTTAGGAGCGAGGAAATTTCAAGACTGGATTTGTTGCACAGGTGTCATCCTATCACAGTTCCACGCTGGAATTCACTGAGCTCCTGAGAGCGACCCATTCTTTCACAAATGTTTGTAAAAACAGTCTGCATGCCTAGGTGCTTGATTCTATACACCTGTGGCCATGGAAGTGATTGGAACACCTGATTCTGATTATTTGGATGGGTGAGCGAATACTTTTGGCAATATAGTGTATATATATATATCTATATCTATATCTATCTATATATATATATATATATATATACACAGTGAGGGAAAAATGATTTGATCCCCTGCTGATTTTGTACGTTTGTCCACTGACAAAGAAATGATCAGTCTGTAATTTTAATGGTAGGTTTATCTGAACAGTGAGAGACAGAATAACAACAAAAAAAATCCAGAAAAACACATTTCAGAAAAGTTCTACATTGATTTGCATTTTATTGAGTGAAATAAGTATTTGATCCCCAATCAGTCAGAAAGATTTCTGGCTCCCAGGTGTCTTTTATACAGGTAATGAGCTGAGATTACAGTAGGAGCACTCTCGGGGAGTGCTCTTAATCTCAGCTCCTTAACTGTATGAAAGACACCTGTCCACAGAAGGAAGCAATCAATCAGATTCCAAACTCTCCATCATGGCCAAGACCAAAGAGCTGTCCATGGATGTCAGGGACAAGATTGTAGACCTACACAAGGCTGGAATGAGCTACAAGACCATCACCAAGCAGCTTGGTGAGAAGGTGACAACAGTTGGTGCGATTATTCCCAAATGGAAGAAACACAAAAGGACTGTCGATCTTCCTCGGTCTGGGGCTCCATGCAAGATCTCACCTCATGGAGTTTCAATGATCATGAGAACGGCGACGAATCAGCCCAGAATTACACTGGAGGATTTGTCAATGATCTCAAGGCAGCTGGGACCACAGTCACCAAGAAAATAATTGGTAACACACTACGCTGTGAAAGACTGAAATCCAGTAGCTCCCGCAAGGTCCCCCTGCTAAAGAAATCACATGTACAGGACCATCTGAAGTTTGCCAGTGAACATCTGAATGATTCAGAGGAGAACTGGGTGAAAGGGTTGTGGTCAAATGAGACCAAAATCCAGCTCTTTGGCATCAACTCAACTCGCCATGTTTGGAGGAGGAGGAATGCTGCCTATGACTCCAAGAAGACCATCCCCACTGTCAAACATGGAGGTGGAAACATTATGCTTTGGGGGTGTTTTTCTGCTAAGGGGACAAGACAACCACACCGCATCAAAGGGACGATGGGCGGAACCATGTACCATCAAATCTTGAGTGAGAACCTCCTTCCCTCAGCCAGGGCATTGAAAATGGGTCGTGGATGCAGAGAGGAGTGGGCCCAAATTCCTTGAGATGTGAGATGAGCAAACCTGGTGGCCAACTACAAGAAATGTCTGACGTCTGTGATTGCCAACAAGCACCAAGTACTAAGTCATGTTCTGCAAAGGGGTCAAATACTTATTTCACTCAATAAAATGCAGATCAATGTAGAACTTTTCTGAAATGTGTTTTTCTGGATTTTTTTGTTGTTATTCTGTCTCTCACTGTTCAGATAAACCTACCATTAAAATTACAGACTGATCATTTCCTTGTCAGTGGGCAAACGTACAAAATCAGCAGGGGATCAAATCATTGAATTGAATAATCAAAACTGTATATATATATATATATATATATATATACATCTATCTTATGTATGTTAAACATATCATATATATGCATATATCTTATGCATGCACACTGTACATACTGTGTTTATTTATTGTCATTTACATTAATATTTGTCTTTTTTTTTGAGGAACTGATTCTCAGGTGAGCTGGTCAATGGCTGGTGGCTCTGGTGGCAGTCCTAGCTGTAGGTCATAGTTGAGTAGCACTTTGAAGTATTTCTTTCCACAGCTCCAAGTGTTCTCTGGGTTTCTGAAGGTTTTCTTGATGTTGCTGTTTGTTCACTTGCTTCTTCAACTGAACCCCTTGAAGGTCTAGTACAGGCTGTAATACACATATCTGGATGCTGCTTCCTCAAGGTTCACTGCTGCCTCATTCCAGCAGGCTTCTCATTCATCTTCTATTCAATGTGTGGTGCTCAAAGTTAACATGGTTCCTTAGGTAAACCAGCTCCAGACATCCAGCAGAGATCCACAGCAGTGTTCAGTGCTGGATAGGCAGGTGTTGAGGGATGGAACATTCCAGGATCGACTCTGATATTTGCTTTTCTTCTCCATCTACATCACCCAACTGTCCGAGTGCTGCTAATTTGTTGAACAGAGTTTTCTGGACTTCTTGTTTGATTGCTTGGTGCCTCAGATGGTCAGGCTGGAGGAGGTGCTTTGTGCTTTGCCCATTGGTGTTGGAGCTTAGTGTGAACGAGGTAGTGGTCTGAGCCGCAATCATGTCCCCTTATAGCACACACATCCTTGATCTATGATTAAAAGTGGGAACTGGCCAGGATGTAGTCCAGGATGTCCAAGTATTTGCAAGATTCCTGGATGCTATGTTTTAATTGTTAATCTGTCAACCTTTGCTGAAAATGTAGATTTGTAACACTGATGTGAAAAACATGAAACTTTTATTGAAGTTTTAATTAAGTTACTTATTCAGTTATATTTTGGGGTCAATGTTTGTGGAGATGCAAATTTTGGAATTTAGAGGAGAAGCAGGGAAGTGATTTTCACCAGAGCTTAAACTCTGTTGTTAATGGAGTCATGAATTTAGAAGAGGGCTGTGAGGAATGAGTCCTGAGTGTGGTTGGTCAGTGCTCTGGTGTGTGTAAGTGTGGAGGGTCCACCTCGTCTGGTAGAGTGGTTAGACCATCCACATTGGGCTCTGGATCAACAGGACCTCATCAATGTGAAAGTGAGACACTGATGAAGTAGTAGCTTAAGTGGCTTTGCTGTTTAGAGGTGAGGAAGTGTGAGAAGAACCTCTCTTACTGCACGCTGGAGCTGAACTGGGGAGTAATAAAGGGTTACGGTTTAGAAGAGTCAGATCTTTCAGTAAGTGAATTACTTGTGTTTCTTCAGTAAAAGACACACACACACCACAGCAGTGTGAAAGAGACCTGCAGGTAATGAGGGCTCAGTGTGTGTGTGTGTGTGTGTGTGGGCGGACGACTGACTCAACATCAGACGTGAAAATGCTTTTAGCACGTCTAACGCATTTCTATTTCACCAACCGCTAATCATGTCCAAGAACAGACTCGATGTTCCTACGCTACAGAAGTGTAACATTTACTCTAAAGTCCACCATCAGCCTGCTCTTCATCTGACTGATGATTATCCAGGAACATCTTTACACACCCTGCTCTGAGCTTCTCCTGACAACCAGATAGAGTAGAAATGACAGATGGAGGGATGACACTGAGATCATCAGTCCAGCAGAAACATCTTCATCTGCAGTTTGTTTCACATTTTGGAAAAATGGATTCTTATTATTGATTTTTTAAATATTTTGTACATTAAGTGTTGAACTGTTTCCCAGTTTCTCCTAGTTTATAATGTACCGTAGTTTCCTGTCCTTTAGTTTCCAGTTTCCTAGTTTATCCCCTAGTTTGTACTATCCCCTAGTTTATACTGTCCCGTAGATTGTACTGTCCCCTAGTTTCCAATGTGTCCTAGATTCTAGAGTCTCTCCTAGTCTGTAATTTCCCTTGTCTCCAGTCTCTCCTAGCTTTGAGTGTCTCTAGTTTCCCCTAATCTCCTGTCCCATAACCTCACTGTCCCCTAATCTCACTGCCCCATAATCTCACTGTCCCATAATCACACTACTGTCCCCTAATCTCCTGTCCCCCAATCTCCTGTCCCCTAATCTCACTGTCCCATAATCACACTACTGTCCCCTAATCTCCTGTCCCCCAATCTACTGTCCCCTAATCTCACTGCCCCATAATCACACTGTTCTTTAGATTTCACAGTTCTGTAATTTTCCTGATTTTCAGTCACTTCTGCTGGTTTCTACTGCCCCCTACTTTCCAGCTAGATTTCTAGTGCCTTCCTTTCTATCTCTCTCTCTCTCTCTCTCTCTTTCTGTCACACTTAAATTTATCACACCGACACACTGTATATTGTAGTGTCTTATTCTGATGCTGTTGTCATGGCAACTCTGTTATACACAGGCAGAGATGTAACATTTTCCTTCTGCCCCCCCCCCCCCCCCACACACACACACACACACATTATTAGTGGTATATAAACACAGAGTCTGTGGTGTATGAATCTAGTTAAAGGTTCAGGTCCTTGTATTCAGCTTACACAGATTCTTCAGTGTTTATTTTCTTTTTTAGTCACTGGTTTAATTTTAAAACAGCGTCCACTCTGGTTATTCATCCCCACACAGAATAGCACTTGATCCAGCACCTTCCTTTATCTGGTAAGGTAAAGATCTGATTTCTTCAGCTGAATAATGTAAATAAATGAGTGTTATTGGATAAAATTGCAGCAGAGGAGCTGTAACCCCGCCCTCAGAAAAAATGAGAGACAGATACGAGTGCAGTTCAGTGATGTTTAATAAAAACACAGAGCCCACAAATCCAGAACCAGATCAATCAGATGTCTGGTGATTGGGAGCAGGTTAGAGGTGGTGGTGGACTCTGGGTTGTGTGGTCAGATGTTTGTCAGCCCCAGTGTATTGTGGCAATTGACACCCGCATACCTACATGCTACTCTAAAGTTGCTATGGTTACATCCTGTCGATTTGATTTAAATATGAACTGTAGATCTTTAATGATACAGATTCAGACCAGACTGATTGTTAGGCTTGTTGTGATGGTATCCTATTACGTCAGGATCCTCCTTGATATACAGCAGCTGAAAGGTCTTTGCTTTTACCCATCATGAGATGTTTCTTGTGTAACCCCCTGGTAAAGAGACTCCTTTTTATAGATCATCATTTGTGACTGAAGCAGCTGATATAAATATGCACTGACCAGTGGGCAGGACTGCTTTCTGATTACTGATTGACTTCAGCTGGTGTCTTGGCTTTCCATGCGTTTTTGCACATCCCTTTCTTCATGTGTTCAATACTTTTTCCCCCGTGTCATTTCACATTATTACACAGAACTTCATTTATGGATATCTATGGTTTGATTTCTTTCATGTGTGGATTGCATGGGCTGTTACCAACATCTGGTGAAGAGTTCATGTCAGTAGCACCTTTAGAAATATATTTACTGAGACAAATAGTGACATGTTCAGTACTTATTTTACCCGCTGTATATGTATATTAGAACATGGAACATCCATCCATCCATCGTCTATACCCGCTTTATTCCTAATTAGGGACACGTGGATCTGCTGGAGCCTATCCCAGCACACATTGGGCGACAGGCAGGGGTACACCCTGGACAGGTCACCAGTCCATCACAGGGCCACACATATAGACAGACAACCACACACACTCACTCACTCCTATGGGCAATTTAGAATTACCAATCAACCTAATGTACGTTTTTGGACTGTGGGAGGAAACCGGAGTACCCGGAGTAAACGCACGCAGGAGAACATGCAAACTCCACACAGAAGGGCCCTTGCCTATTCGAACCCGGGATTCCAACCCAGGACCTTCTTGCTGTGAGGCAACAGTGCTGACCACTAAGCCACCGTGCTGCCCCTAACATGGAACATATTAATATGAAAAATAGTATAATGGTATAATGATAATTATTATTTTTGGTTACTGTGTGTGTGTGTGCGTGTGTGTTTGTGTGTGTGTGTGTGTGTGAATGAGAGAGTGTTATGTAAGAACCTCTGCTAGTGGACAGAGGTCAGTTTGGTTAGGCAGAGCTGATTCAAACAAAGCACACATAATAGTGTTTGTGTTTGTGTGTGTGTGTGAGAGAGAGACACAGAGAGAGAGAGAGAGAGAGAGAGAGAGAGATGGACTGAAGCACACATCAATCCGTTATGTAAATGAATCTTTAGCGTTAATGAGTCTCTTTAGCGTGTGTGTGTGTGTGTGTTTGTTAATTACCTTCTCCCTGTGATGGTGAGAGTCCACATGGTTGTGTCCTAAATACTACTATTTTATACAGGATACTAGAAGGCAGGGTGCAGCCACAGGGGTCATGGAATATAAAGACACTTTATGGTTGCTGTTCTTTTTATTGGAAACATACGAGTCACATAATGATTAACATTACGTCCTATTTCGTTTTTTGCATGAAAAAGGAAAATAATTACAATAAAACAACAACAACAACAACAACAATAATAATAATAATAATCTGACAAAAAAAAAAGAAATAAAGAGAAAAAACAAACAAACAACCTGCACCCTGTAAATGACCTTAAATTGGACAAGTGTGAGACGAGCACACAAGACACGACATAAACCACTCACACCACTCACACCACTATCCCACCACTTCTCCCCAAGCTGAAGTCCCAGTTCCCCCTCCAGGCAGCCTTTGTTTTGGAGGTAGTTTGATCACAAAAATCCAGAATAGGTTTATAGATCTCAGAAACAGCACCTTCTTGTTGGGATTTAAAAGTAAGAAAACTTCCCCACTGTTGGAGAGGAGGAGACAAGGGAAAGGCAGGAAAACATTTTAGGATGAAAAGCTTAACTTGAAAAAATCTACAGAGGTGGTTGGTGTGTAGCCCATACAGTGACGATAAATTAGCAGAACTGTTCTGTTCTGTTGAAATCCCTCAGAGTACAAGTCAAGAAAACAGTGTAGACCTTCACTGTACCACACTGAACTAGAAAGAATCCAGACATAAAGCAGGAAAAAGATGATTGTTATATAATGGACCTAAAGGAGAAACAGTTACAAACTTGAAACGTTTCCTAAACTGATACCAGATTTTTTAAGTGTTAAATACAACAGAATTTAACATAAAAAGAAATTTAAATCGGAAGAGAAGAATATCTCAGGGCAGATATAGAGCATTAGGAAGAACATGACTGGGCTTCTAATTTACACCATGCTAAATGACGTGACTTCGCCCAGCAATGTATCTTATGAATGTGTGCTGTCCAGTAATAAAACTGAAAATTTGGTAGCACCAGACCGCCGCTGGACTTCCATCTCTGAAGTAATGATTTAAGCACCCTGGGAGATCCACCAGACCAAACATAAGAATTAATCATTTTATCTAATGAGTCAAAGAAGTGCTTAGGTAAGAACAATGGGATTGTTAGAAATAAAAAGAGGAATTTAGGCAGAACATTCATTTTAATAGCATTAATCTTCCCAATCAGAGACAGAGGCAGACTATTCCATCGCCGAAGATCAGACTTCATTTTAGTTCTAAGTGGAGTAAAGAGTGCAGAAAAAAGACCTGAGAATGTCACATTAATACCAAGGTACCTAAATCCAACAGGAGTGATTTTAAAGGCCATGTCCAGGTGCTTAAGTTGCAAAGCAATTGAGTTGATTGGATAACATTCAATCTTCTGAAAATTTAATTTATATCCAGAAAAGGAGCTGAATGTATCAAGAGTGGTATTTCACACCATTCCTAATGACACCCTTAAACAAAGTAGAGGTTCGCAACGAAATGGCTAAGGGTTCAATGGCCAAGGCAAATATAGAAGGAGACAGAAAGCAGCCCTGATGTGTCCCACGTTCCAATGGAAAATACTCTGAACGCACATTGTTTGTTTGAATACTGGCTTGAGGTGATGTAAAAAGTAATTTCACCCAACTAATAAATTTATTACCAAAACCAAATTTTTTTAATACAGCAAATAAATACTCCCACTCTACCCTATCAAATACTTTTTTGGCGTCCATAGAGATTACAATCTCGGGTACCTTCTCGGAATGTGCTGAATGAATAATATTTAAAAGAGTGCGAGTATTAAAAAATAAATGACATAAATGATAAAACCGTTTTGCTCCTCGGGAATAATGCTGGGCAACACTCTCTCCAGACGCAGAGCTACAGTTTTCGCCAGGACTTTTATATCAGCTTTTAACAAAGATAGGGGTCTATAGGAACCACATACCAACCACATTGGGTCTTTGTCACTTGGTCAGAGTAGGTGGAAGCAAACCATTTTCCAAGGATTCATTAAACATCAACAGAAGTAGAGGTGCTAAATTATCAATACATTTTTTAAAAACTCTATAGGATACCCATCAGGTCCCGGAGATTTATTGGACTGCATCGCTTTCATTGGGAATTTTATTTCTTCAATGGAGAGTGGAGCATCTAGTTCTTGTACATGGTCAGAATCAATGGTAGGGTTTTCAAGGTTGTCCAGAAACTCATTCAGAACAGTAGTATCGGCCGGAAATTCAGATTTATACAAAGAAGCATAAAATGATTTGAACATAGCATTAATTTCTATTGGGTCTGTAACAGTTACATTAACATGATTATTAATTTTAGGTATCAAACATGAAGCAGATTAAGGTTTCAATTGGTGAGCCAATAGTCGATTCGCTTTATCTCCATATTCATAGTAAGTGCCACGTGTCTGCAATAACAGTCGCTCTACCTCCTCAGTGGACATGAGATCAAATTCTGTCTTGAGGTTAATATGTTTCTTAAACAGTTCTGGGGAGGGATTGGATGCACACTCTTGGTCAAGGATACCAATAGCAGAAGTGAGTTCTGTAAGCCTGGCCTTATGTTTTTTTATTACAATGAGAAGAGTATGAAATAATCTGCCCTCTGAGGAAAGCCTTCAGTGACTCCCAAAGTAAAGGAGATGATGAAAATTTGTTCTGATTAAAAAGGAGAAACTCATCAATAGAATTAGACAGAAATTCACAAAATTTATCTGCCAACAATAGAGAATTAAATCTCCAAAGAGGGGGAGTAGATCTGTGTGAACAACTGAATATCCCGAAATAGTGGTGCATGGTCTGATATTAAAACACTTGAGTAATCAACGGCAGCAACAGACGAGATCAAGCTGTTATCTATGAAAAAATAATCTGTTCTTGAGTATGATTGATGAACCTGAGAGAAAAAGGAGTATTTTTTTAATGAAAAAATTAAGAACTAGATCTATCTAACACTGGGTGAAGTACACATACTGATATGTTACTGAGTAATCTCATGGAGAATTCAACGCCATCAAAGTTAGGTGCATAAACATTTACCAGCAGCACCTTTGTTTGCATTAACGTGACTACAACTATAAGGTATCTGCCATTTTTATCAGCAATAACATCAGTAGGTAGAAATTGAATATTCTTATTGATCAAAATAGCAACTCCTCATGATTTAGAACTAAAGTTAGAATGAAAGACATGCCCTATCCAAGGAGCCTGCAGCCTGTAATGATCTTTAAATTTGAGATGAGTCTCTTGCAAAAACACTAAGTCTGAGTTAAGCCGTTTCAAATGGCTAAAAACTTTACCACGTTTAGGTGGGCTGCCCATGCCACGTATATTCCAACTAATGAAAGGAACAGATGTGCCTACACCAGGAATACTGGAATTCAACTTAACAGGACACATTTAAGTAAAAGTGAATTTAAGAACAAATAAATACTTCCAAATGGCCAGGACCCTCTCCCCCCAAACACACACAGACCAATGAACATATACACACCCCCAAAGAGAAGAGGGGGAAAAAAGGAAAAAAAAACGGGGACAACAATACAAGAACAAGAGAAAAAAATCATTGCTGCCACAAAACTGTGACCTGAACTTGGAGAATATCCTGAGCTGAACCTGAACCTGAGAGATTGAGTCCCAGAAAAAAGCTTTCACAAAATCCACTAGGGGTAAATATGTGAACTCTGTGGGAGTGTCAAATCACACGTCACACTCCATTGGCTGCTCAGAAGACCCCCACCCCCCCACCCCCACCCATGGTTGCTGTTCTAATGAACACAGGAGGCACTATCCACTACATCCACTATGCAACAGTTTTCTTGCATCTTACTATTCAGTGTCTAGAGTTTCTCGTCCACTCACTGTCCATTAGTTTGTTCCCTAGTTTGCAGTGTTCACTACAATCCAGTGTCCACTAGTTTCTAATTTCTGTCATTTCCAGCATCCCTAGTTTCCTGTTTTCTCACTGAATGGAGATCATTTTGCTTGTTCTTTCTCTCCCTAGTTTTCACTGTCCCCTTGTGCTCTGGTTTTCTTGACCCCTCAGTGCCCTTAGATAATTATAGAACACTACAGTTCTATTTATTTCCAATTGACCTTTAGGTACAGTTTCTACATTACAGTGTTGCCCAGTTTTTAAGGTCCCCTAGTTTTCTGTCCCCTAGTTTTTAAGGTCCCTAATTTTTAAGCTCCCCTAGTTTTTCTGTACCCTGTTTTTGAAGGTCCCTAGTTTTAAGGTCTCTTCCATTATTCCCCTAATCACTATAGACAAACTGTCTCGTTTATTAGCACTTTCCAACAATACTTTTAATCACCACACACACACACACAGACACACACACACACAGACACACACAGACACACACACACACACACACACACACACACCGTTTCAGAGCATATGTCCCTGGATGATGCGCAGGTGCAAAACACACACACACACACACACACACAAACACACACACACACAAACACACACACTGCCTTTTTATGCTATTTTCAACTCTCTGAAAGTAGGCCTGTACCCCGGTGCACAAGTGCGCGCACACACACACACACACACACACACACACACACACACATACACACACACACATAGAGTGTATAATTTTTCAGATACAGTTATTTAGTAAGTAAAATATCATGAGACTGCTTCTGTGTGTTTTATATTACACACTCCAGTTTTAACAGAACTTGTCTCTCTTGCTCTGAATATCATTTAGAATAAAATAAAAATCATTTCAATAATTTAGATGAAAAATAAAGACTTCAGATTGACACAAGAAACTTTCAGTGTTTATAATGATTTATAATCCCACACTCTGTGTTTATAATGATTTATAATCCCACTCTCACTGTTTATAATGATTTATAATCACACCCTCAGTGTTTATAATGATTTATAATCCCACTCTCAGTGTTTATAATGATTTATAATCCCACTCTCAGTGTTTATAATGATTTATAATCCCACTCTCAGTGTTTATAATGATTTATAATCCAACTCTCAGTGTTTATAATGATTTATAATCCCACACTCTGTGTTTATAATGATTTATAATCCCACACTCTGTGTTTATAATGATTTATAATCCCACTCTCAGTGTTTATAATGATTTATAATCCCACTCTCTGGTGTTTATAATGATTTATAATCCCACACTCTGTGTTTATAATGATTTATAATCCCACTCTCTGGTGTTTATAATGATTTATAATCCCACACTCTGTGTTTATAATGATTTATAATCCCACACTCTGTGTTTATAATGATTTATAATCCCACACTCTGTGTTTATAATGATTTATAATCCCACTCTCTGGTGTTTATAATGATTTATAATCCCACACTCTGTGTTTATAATGATTTATAATCCCACACTCTGTGTTTATAATGATTTATAATCCCACTCTCAGTGTTTATAATGATTTATAATCCCACTCTCAGTGTTTATAATGATTTATAATCCCACTCTCTGGTGTTTATAATGATTTATAATCCCACACTCTGTGTTTATAATGATTTATAATCCCACACTCTGTGTTTATAATGATTTATAATCCCACACTCTGTGTTTATAATGATTTATAATCCCACACTCTGTGTTTATAATGATTTATAATCCCACTCTCTGTGTTTATAATGATTTATAATCCCACACTCTGTGTTTATAATGATTTATAATCCCACTCTCTGTGTTTATAATGATTTATAATCCCACTCTCTGGTGTTTATAATGATTTATAATCCCACACTCTGTGTTTATAATGATTTATAATCCCACACTCTGTGTTTATAATGATTTATAATCCCACTCTCAGTGTTTATAATGATTTATAATCCCACTCTCTGGTGTTTATAATGATTTATAATCCCACACTCTGTGTTTATAATGATTTATAATCCCACACTCTGTGTTTATAATGATTTATAATCCCACTCTCTGGTGTTTATAATGATTTTTAATCCCACTGTGTGTGTGTGTGTGTGTGTGTGTGTGTGTTTAAAGCACTTTATTCTGAACCCAAACGCCCCCTGAGATGAACTCTTCAAATATTTTTTCTCTCTCAAAGTGATGTGATAAACAGACTGGACACTCAGCCGCCAAGACAAGGACACACAGCTATTACAGCTCTGAGTGTGTGTGTGTGTATGTATGTATGTATGTGTGTGTGTGTGATTCAGTTCATTCACATATTCATCACCATGAAGAGATGAAAACAAAAACTTTCAGTTTGTACACTTCAGATTAACTCATTAAAAAAATACACTGTTTGATGTCATGGTCATCTTCAACTACAAGGAACATCATCATCATCATCATCATCATCATCATTGTGTGTATCAGGAGTGTGTGACTGTGTGTATCAGGAGTGTGTGACTGTGTGTGTATGAGGAGTGTGTGACTGTGTGTGTATGAGGAGTGTGTGACTGTGTGTGTATGAGGAGTGTGTTACTGTGTGTATGAGGAGTGTGTTACTGTGTGTGTATGAGGAGTGTGTGACTGTGTGTATCAGGAGTGTGTTACTGTGTGTGTATCAGGAGTGTGTTACTGTGTGTGTATCAGGAGTGTGTTGCTGTGTGTGTATCAGGAGTGTGTTACTGTGTGTGTATCAGGAGTGTGTGACTGTGTATCAGGAGTGTGTTACTGTGTGTGTATGAGGAGTGTGTTACTGTGTGTGTATCAGGAGTGTGTTACTGTGTGTGTATGAGGAGTGTGTTACTGTGTGTGTATCAGGAGTGTGTTACTGTGTGTATCAGGAGTGTGTTACTGTGTGTGTATCAGGAGTGTGTGACTGTGTGTGTATGAGGAGTGTGACTGTGTGTGTATGAGGAGTGTGTTACTGTGTGTGTATGAGGAGTGTGTTACTGTGTGTGTATGAGGAGTGTGTTACTGTGTGTGTATGAGGAGTGTGTTACTGTGTGTGTATCAGGAGTGTGTTACTGTGTGTGTATCAGGAGTGTGTTGCTGTGTGTGTATGAGGAGTGTGTTACTGTGTGTATGAGGAGTGTGTTACTGTGTGTGTATCAGGAGTGTGTTACTGTGTGTGTATCAGGAGTGTGTTACTGTGTGTGTATCAGGAGTGTGTTACTGTGTGTGTATCAGGAGTGTGTTACTGTGTGTGTATGAGGAGTGTGTTACTGTGTGTATGAGGAGTGTGTTACTGTGTGTGTATCAGGAGTGTGTTACTGTGTGTGTATGAGGAGTGTGTTACTGTGTGTGTATCAGGAGTGTGTTGCTGTGTGTGTATCAGGAGTGTGTTGCTGTGTGTGTATCAGGAGTGTGTTACTGTGTGTGTATCAGGAGTGTGTGACTGTGTATCAGGAGTGTGTTACTGTGTGTGTATCAGGAGTGTGTGACTGTGTATCAGGAGTGTGTTACTGTGTGTGTATGAGGAGTGTGTGACTGTGTGTGTATGAGGAGTGTGTTACTGTGTGTGTATGAGGAGTGTGTTACTGTGTGTGTATGAGGAGTGTGTTACTGTGTGTGTATCAGGAGTGTGTTACTGTGTGTGTATCAGGAGTGTGTTGCTGTGTGTGTATCAGGAGTGTGTTACTGTGTGTGTATGAGGAGTGTGTGACTGTGTGTGTATGAGGAGTGTGTTACTGTGTGTGTATCAGGAGTGTGTTACTGTGTGTGTATGAGGAGTGTGTTACTGTGTGTGTATCAGGAGTGTGTTACTGTGTGTGTATCAGGAGTGTGTTGCTGTGTGTGTATGAGGAGTGTGTTACTGTGTGTATGAGGAGTGTGTTACTGTGTGTGTATCAGGAGTGTGTTACTGTGTGTGTATGAGGAGTGTGTTACTGTGTGTGTATCAGGAGTGTGTTACTGTGTGTGTATCAGGAGTGTGTTGCTGTGTGTGTATCAGGAGTGTGTTACTGTGTGTGTATCAGGAGTGTGTGACTGTGTGTGTATCAGGAGTGTGTTACTGTGTGTGTATGAGGAGTGTGTTACTGTGTGTATCAGGAGTGTGTGACTGTGTGTGTATCAGGAGTGTGTTACTGTGTGTGTATGAGGAGTGTGTTACTGTGTGTATCAGGAGTGTGTGACTGTGTGTATCAGGAGTGTGTTACTGTGTGTGTATCAGGAGTGTGTTGCTGTGTGTGTATCAGGAGTGTGTTACTGTGTGTGTATCAGGAGTGTGTTGCTGTGTGTGTATCAGGTGTGTGTTACTGTGTGTGTATCAGGAGTGTGTTACTGTGTGTGTATCAGGAGTGTGTTACTGTGTGTATCAGGAGTGTGTGACTGTGTGTGTATCAGGAGTGTGTTACTGTGTGTGTATCAGGAGTGTGTTACTGTGTGTATCAGGAGTGTGTGACTGTGTGTATCAGGAGTGTGTTACTGTGTGTGTATGAGGAGTGTGTTACTGTGTGTATGAGGAGTGTGTTACTGTGTGTATGAGGAGTGTGTTACTGTGTGTGTATCAGGAGTGTGTTACTTTGTGTGTATGAGGAGTGTGTTACTGTGTGTATCAGGAGTGTGTGACTGTGTGTGTATGAGGAGTGTGTTACTGTGTGTATGAGGAGTGTGTTACTGTGTGTATGAGGAGTGTGTTACTGTGTGTATCAGGAGTGTGTGACTGTGTGTATCAGGAGTGTGTTACTGTGTGTGTATCAGGAGTGTGTTACTGTGTGTATCAGGAGTGTGTTACTGTGTGTATCAGGAGTGTGTTACTGTGTGTGTATGAGGAGTGTGTTACTGTGTGTGTATGAGGAGTGTGTTACTGTGTGTATCAGGAGTGTGTTACTGTGTGTGTATGAGGAGTGTGTTACTGTGTGTGTATGAGGAGTGTGTTACTGTGTGTATCAGGAGTGTGTTACTGTGTGTGTATCAGGAGTGTGTTACTGTGTGTGTATGAGGAGTGTGTTACTGTGTGTGTATGAGGAGTGTGTAACTGTGTGTATATCAGGAGTGTGTTACTGTGTGTGTATCAGGAGTGTGTTACTGTGTGTGTATCAGGAATGTGTTACTGTGTGTATGAGGAGTGTGTTACTGTGTGTATCAGAGGTGTGTTACTGTGTGTGTATGAGGAGTGTGTTACTGTGTGTGTATGAGGAGTGTGTTACTGTGTGTATCAGGAGTGTGTTACTGTGTGTGTATCAGGAGTGTGTTACTGTGTGTGTATCAGGAGTGTGTTACTGTGTGTGTATCAGGAGTGTGTTACTGTGTGTGTATGAGGAGTGTGTTACTGTGTGTGTATGAGGAGTGTGTTACTGTGTGTGTATCAGGAGTGTGTTACTGTGTGTGTATGAGGAGTGTGTTACTGTGTGTGTATCAGGAGTGTGTTACTGTGTGTGTATGAGGAGTGTGTTACTGTGTGTGTATCAGGAGTGTGTTACTGTGTGTGTATGAGGAGTGCGTTACTGTGTGTGTATGAGGAGTGTGTTACTGTGTGTATGAGGAGTGTGTTACTGTGTGTGTATGAGGAGTGTGTTACTGTGTGTGTATCAGGAGTGCGTTACTGTGTGTATGAGGAGTGTGTTACTGTGTGTGTATCAGGAGTGCGTTACTGTGTGTATGAGGAGTGTGTTACTGTGTGTGTATCAGGAGTGTGTTACTGTGTGTGTATGAGGAGTGTGTTACTGTGTGTGTATCAGGAGTGTGTTACTGTGTGTGTATCAGGAGTGTGTTACTGTGTGTGTATCAGGAGTGTGTTACTGTGTGTGTATCAGGAGTGTGTTACTGTGTGTGTATGAGGAGTGTGTTACTGTGTGTGTATGAGGAGTGTGTTACTGTGTGTATCAGGAGTGTGTTACTGTGTGTGTATCAGGAGTGTGTTACTGTGTGTGTATGAGGAGTGTGTTACTGTGTGTGTATGAGGAGTGTGTTACTGTGTGTATATCAGGAGTGTGTTACTGTGTGTGTATCAGGAGTGTGTTACTGTGTGTGTATCAGGAATGTGTTACTGTGTGTATGAGGAGTGTGTTACTGTGTGTATCAGAGGTGTGTTACTGTGTGTGTATGAGGAGTGTGTTACTGTGTGTGTATGAGGAGTGTGTTACTGTGTGTATCAGGAGTGTGTTACTGTGTGTGTATCAGGAGTGTGTTACTGTGTGTGTATCAGGAGTGTGTTACTGTGTGTGTATCAGGAGTGTGTTACTGTGTGTGTATGAGGAGTGTGTTACTGTGTGTGTATGAGGAGTGTGTTACTGTGTGTGTATGAGGAGTGTGTTACTGTGTGTGTATCAGGAGTGTGTTACTGTGTGTGTATGAGGAGTGTGTTACTGTGTGTATGAGGAGTGTGTTACTGTGTGTGTATGAGGAGTGTGTTACTGTGTGTGTATCAGGAGTGTGTTACTGTGTGTGTATGAGGAGTGTGTTACTGTGTGTGTATCAGGAGTGTGTTACTGTGTGTGTATGAGGAGTGCGTTACTGTGTGTGTATGAGGAGTGTGTTACTGTGTGTATGAGGAGTGTGTTACTGTGTGTGTATGAGGAGTGTGTTACTGTGTGTGTATCAGGAGTGTGTTACTGTGTGTATGAGGAGTGTGTTACTGTGTGTGTATGAGGAGTGTGTTACTGTGTGTATGAGGAGTGTGTTACTGTGTGTGTATCAGGAGTGTGTTACTGTGTGTGTATGAGGAGTGTGTTACTGTGTGTGTATCAGGAGTGTGTTACTGTGTGTGTATCAGGAGTGTGTTACTGTGTGTGTATCAGGAGTGTGTTACTGTGTGTGTATCAGGAGTGTGTTACTGTGTGTGTATGAGGAGTGTGTTACTGTGTGTGTATGAGGAGTGTGTTACTGTGTGTGTATGAGGAGTGTGTTACTGTGTGTATCAGGAGTGTGTTACTGTGTGTATCAGGAGTGTGTTACTGTGTGTATGAGGAGTGTGTTACTGTGTGTATGAGGAGTGTGTTACTGTGTGTGTATCAGGAGTGTGTTACTGTGTGTATCAGGAGTGTGTTACTGTGTGTGTATCAGGAGTGTGTTACTGTGTGTGTATCAGGAGTGTGTTACTGTGTGTATCAGAGGTGTGTTACTGTGTGTGTATGAGGAGTGTGTTACTGTGTGTGTATGAGGAGTGTGTTACTGTGTGTATCAGGAGTGTGTTACTGTGTGTGTATCAGGAGTGTGTTACTGTGTGTGTATCAGGAGTGTGTTACTGTGTGTGTATCAGGAGTGTGTTACTGTGTGTGTATGAGGAGTGTGTTACTGTGTGTGTATGAGGAGTGTGTTACTGTGTGTGTATGAGGAGTGTGTTACTGTGTGTGTATCAGGAGTGTGTTACTGTGTGTGTATGAGGAATGTGTTACTGTGTGTGTATCAGGAGTGTGTTACTGTGTGTGTATGAGGAGTGTGTTACTGTGTGTGTATCAGGAGTGTGTTACTGTGTGTGTATGAGGAGTGTGTTACTGTGTGTGTATCAGGAGTGTGTTACTGTGTGTGTATGAGGAGTGCGTTACTGTGTGTGTATGAGGAGTGTGTTACTGTGTGTATGAGGAGTGTGTTACTGTGTGTGTATGAGGAGTGTGTTACTGTGTGTGTATCAGGAGTGCGTTACTGTGTGTATGAGGAGTGTGTTACTGTGTGTGTATCAGGAGTGCGTTACTGTGTGTATGAGGAGTGTGTTACTGTGTGTATCAGGAGTGTGTTACTGTGTGTGTATCAGGAGTGTGTTACTGTGTGTGTATCAGGAGTGTGTTACTGTGTGTGTATGAGGATTGTGTTACTGTGTGTATGAGGAGTGTGTTACTGTGTGTGTATCAGGAGTGTGTTACTGTGTGTGTATCAGGAGTGTGTTACTGTGTGTGTATGAGGAGTGTGTTACTGTGTGTATGAGGAGTGTGTTACTGTGTGTGTATGAGGAGTGTGTTACTGTGTGTATGAGGAGTGTGTTACTGTGTGTGTATCAGGAGTGTGTTACTGTGTGTGTATGAGGAGTGTGTTACTGTGTGTGTATGAGGAGTGTGTTACTGTGTGTATGAGGAGTGTGTTACTGTGTGTGTATCAGGAGTGTGTTACTGTGTGTATGAGGAGTGTGTTACTGTGTGTGTATGAGGATTGTGTTACTGTGTGTATGAGGAGTGTGTTACTGTGTGTATCAGGAGTGTGTTACTGTGTGTGTATCAGGAGTGTGTTACTGTGTGTGTATGAGGAGTGTGTTACTGTGTGTGTATGAGGAGTGTGTTACTGTGTGTATGAGGAGTGTGTTACTGTGTGTGTATGAGGAGTGTGTTACTGTGTGTGTATGAGGAGTGTGTTACTGTGTGTGTATCAGGAGTGTGTTACTGTGTGTATCAGGAGTGTGTGACTGTGTGTATCAGGAGTGTGTTACTGTGTGTGTATCAGGAGTGTGTTACTGTGTGTATGAGGAGTGTGTTACTGTGTGTGTATCAGGAGTGTGTGACTGTGTGTATCAGGAGTGTGTTACTGTGTGTGTATGAGGAGTGTGTTACTGTGTGTATGAGGAGTGTGTTACTGTGTGTGTATCAGGAGTGTGTTACTGTGTGTGTATGAGGAGTGTGTTACTGTGTGTGTATGAGGAGTGTGTTACTGTGTGTGTATGAGGAGTGTGTGACTGTGTGTGTATGAGGAGTGTGTTATTGTGTGTATGAGGAGTGTGTTACTGTGTGTGTATCAGGAGTGTGTTACTGTGTGTGTATCAGGAGTGTGTTACTGTGTGTGTATCAGGAGTGTGTTACTGTGTGTGTATGAGGAGTGTGTTACTGTGTGTATGAGGAGTGTGTTACTGTGTGTGTATCAGGAGTGTGTTACTGTGTGTGTATCAGGAGTGTGTTACTGTGTGTGTATCAGGAGTGTGTTACTGTGTGTGTATGAGGAGTGTGTTATTGTGTGTATGAGGAGTGTGTTACTGTGTGTGTATGAGGAGTGTGTTATTGTGTGTATCAGGAGTGTGTTACTGTGTGTGTATCAGGAGTGTGTTACTGTGTGTGTATGAGGAGTGTGTTACTGTGTGTATGAGGAGTGTGTTACTGTGTGTGTATGAGGAGTATGTTATTGTGTGTATGAGGAGTGTGTTACTGTGTGTATCAGGAGTGTGTTACTGTGTGTGTATCAGGAGTGTGTTACTGTGTGTATCAGGAGTGTGTTACTGTGTGTATCAGGAGTGTGTTACTGTGTGTGTATCAGGAGTGTGTTACTGTGTGTGTATGAGGAGTGTGTTACTGTGTGTATGAGGAGTGTGTTACTGTGTGTGTATCAGGAGTGTGTTACTGTGTGTGTATCAGGAGTGTGTTACTGTGTGTGTATCAGGAGTGTGTTACTGTGTGTGTATCAGGAGTGTGTTATTGTGTGTATGAGGAGTGTGTTACTGTGTGTGTATGAGGAGTGTGTTATTGTGTGTATCAGGAGTGTGTTACTGTGTGTGTATCAGGAGTGTGTTACTGTGTGTGTATGAGGAGTGTGTTACTGTGTGTATGAGGAGTGTGTTACTGTGTGTGTATGAGGAGTGTGTTATTGTGTGTATGAGGAGTGTGTTACTGTGTGTATCAGGAGTGTGTTACTGTGTGTGTATCAGGAGTGTGTTACTGTGTGTATCAGGAGTGTGTTACTGTGTGTGTATCAGGAGTGTGTTACTGTGTGTATGAGGAGTGTGTTACTGTGTGTGTATGAGGAGTGTGTTACTGTGTGTGTATGAGGAGTGTGTTATTGTGTGTATCAGGAGTGTGTTACTGTGTGTGTATCAGGAGTGTGTTACTGTGTGTGTATGAGGAGTGTGTTACTGTGTGTGTATGAGGAGTGTGTTACTGTGTGTGTATGAGGAGTGCGTTACTGTGTGTGTATCAGGAGTGCGTTACTGTGTGTATGAGGAGTGTGTTACTGTGTGTATGAGGAGTGCGTTACGGTGTGTGTATGAGGAGTGTGTTACTGTGTGTGTATGAGGAGTGTGTTACTGTGTGTATGAGGAGTGTGTTACTGTGTGTGTATCAGGAGTGCGTTACTGTGTGTGTATCAGGAGTGCGTTACTGTGTGTATGAGGAGTGTGTTACTGTGTGTATGAGGAGTGTGTTACTGTGTGTATGAGGAGTGCGTTACGGTGTGTGTATGAGGAGTGTGTTACTGTGTGTGTATGACTAGTGTGTTATTGTGTGTATGAGGAGTGTGTTACTGTGTGTATGAGGAGTGTGTTACTGTGTGTATGAGGAGTGTGTTACTGTGTGTATGAGGAGTGTGTTACGGTGTGTGTATGAGGAGTGTGTTACTGTGTGTGTATGAGGAGTGTGTTATTGTGTGTATGAGGAGTGTGTTACTGTGTGTGTATGAGGAGTGTGTTACTGTGTGTATCAGGAGTGTGTTACTGTGTGTGTATGAGGAGTGTGTTACTGTGTGTATATCAGGAGTGTGTTACTGTGTGTATGAGGAGTGTGTTACTGTGTGTGTATGAGGAGTGTGTTACTGTGTGTATCAGGAGTGTGTTACTGTGTGTGTATGAGGAGTGTGTTACTGTGTGTATCAGGAGTGTGTTACTGTGTGTGTATCAGGAGTGTGTTACTGTGTGTATATCAGGAGTGTGTTACTGTGTGTATGAGGAGTGTGTTACTGTGTGTGTATCAGGAGTGTGTTACTGTGTGTATCAGGAGTGTGTTACTGTGTGTGTATGAGGAGTGTTACTGTGTGTGTATCAGGAGTGCGTTACTGTGTGTGTATGAGGAGTGTGTTACTGTGTGTGTATCAGGAGTGTGTTACTGTGTGTGTATCAGGAGTGTGTTACTGTGTGTGTATGAGGAGTGTGTTACTGTGTGTGTATGAGGAGTGTGTTACTGTGTGTGTATCAGGAGTGTGTTACTGTGTGTATCAGGTGTGTGTTACTGTGTGTGTATGAGGAGTGTGTTACTGTGTGTGTATCAGGAGTGTGTTACTGTGTGTATCAGGTGTGTGTTACTGTGTGTGTATGAGGAGTGTGTTACTGTGTGTATGAGGAGTGTGTTACTGTGTCTATGAGGAGTGTGTTACTGTGTGTGTATGAGGAGTGTGTTACTGTGTGTATCAGGAGTGTTACTGTGTGTGTATGAGGAGTGTGTTACTGTGTGTGTATGAGGAGTGTGTTACTGTGTGTATCAGGTGTGTGTTACTGTGTGTGTATGAGGAGTGTGTTACTGTTTGTGTATCAGGAGTGTGTTACTGTGTGTGTATGAGGAGTTTGTTACTGTGTGTATCAGGAGTGTGTTACTGTGTGTGTATGAGGAGTGTGTTACTGTGTGTATGAGGAGTGTGTTACTGTGTGTGTATGAGGAGTGTGTTACTGTGTGTGTATGAGGAGTGTGTTACTGTGTGTGTATCAGGAGTGTGTTACTGTGTGTGTATCAGGAGTGTGTTACTGTGTGTGTATGAGGAGTGTGTTACTGTGTGTGTATCAGGAGTGTGTTACTGTGTGTGTATCAGGAGTGTGTTACTGTGTGTATCAGGAGTGTGTTACTGTGTGTGTATGAGGAGTGTGTTACTGTGTGTGTATGAGGAGTGTGTTACTGTGTGTATGAGGAGTGTGTTACTGTGTGTGTATGAGGAGTGTGTTACTGTGTGTGTATCAGGAGTGTGTTACTGTGTGTGTATGAGGAGTGTGTTACTGTTTGTGTATCAGGAGTGTGTTACTGTGTGTGTATGAGGAGTTTGTTACTGTGTGTATCAGGAGTGTGTTACTGTGTGTGTATGAGGAGTGTGTTACTGTTTGTGTATCAGGAGTGTGTTACTGTGTGTGTATGAGGAGTGTAGTTACTGTGTGTGTATGAGGAGTTTGTTACTGTGTGTAGTCAGAATGAGGTGGGTTACTGTGTGTGTATCAGGAGGTGCTACTGTGTGTATCAGGAGTGTAGCTGACTGTGTCTGTATCAGAGTGTGTTACTGTGTGTGTAAGGAGGAGTAAGTGTTACTGTGTGTGTATCAGAGGAAAACACCTGTAGCGCGCATGTGTGGGATCAGAGTACATTGTATAAAAGAATGAGATAGGTCTGACTGTGTGTGTGATAAGAGAGGATTACAGATCATATATAACTAGTAGTTATCATAGATTTGTGTGTATCACAGGAGGGGGAGCACTGTGTGTATCAGAGATTACTGTGATGTATATATAAGAGCTGTGTGTGTATAAGAGGACAAGGGGGTATACTGTGTAATAATGGCAGGCTACTGTGTGTATGAGGAGGTAAGATTACTGTGTGTATGAGAGGGGTTACATACATCGCATATAATAGATTAAAAAGGGGCTTAGTGTAGTATCATATGAGCAGACCTGCGTTAGGCATTGTGTGTGTATGAGGAGGCAAAGACTGTGTAATGAAGGATTGGGGGTTACTGTATCAAAGTAAGATGGTATATAGGTGCTGCACTGCGCATCAGGCAGATCGCAAGATGTTGCGCAGCAGAATGTGTTAAACAGCAAGATCAGTATCGGTATGTGTGTGTGAGTCTGTTGGACAGCAGATCGTGGCACGCACATATGCAGCAAGACGCAAGACGCGTTAGATCGCGTTATCGGGCAGATCGCAGCATCGCAGCAGAAAGATTGCAGCACGTATCGCGCGCACACGCAGATTAGGTAGGCATCGACGCAGTGTTACATCGCAAGACAGGCAGGTAGACGTGCTGCGCGCAGACAGGCGTGACGCGCACGTATATAGATTAGTAGCATCGCGCGCGCGCAGACAGGCGGCGCACGCAGGCACGCGATATGCAGCAGTAGGTAGATCAGCGTAAAGATCGCGCAGCGCGACGCGCGCAGACGTGCAGGCAGTAGCATGCGTACGCGCGTAAAGGCGCAGGCGCGCGCGTGACGCAAGACGCGCGTGACGCAGGCGGCGCGCAGACAGGCGCGCGCGCAAAGACGCGTGATATCGGCACGCAGGCGCGCACGCGCACGCAGACGCGCACCGCGCGCACGCAGACGCGCTGAGACGCGCACGCAAAGATTGCGCGTGATGCGTGTGCAGCGCAGATGCAGCACGCGCGCAGCACGCGCGCGCGCACGCGCACGCTGTGTGTGTGTAGGATGTGTGTGTGTATGTGTATGTGTGTGCACGCAGCATGCTGTGTGTGTGCATGGCAGACGCAGCGCATGTGTGTATGGTATGTGTGTGCGTGTGTGTGTGTGTGGGTGTGTAAGATGCATGTATGTGCAGATGTGTGTGTAAGGCAGGTGCGCGTATGTGTAGTGTATGTGTGTGTGTGTGTGTGTGTGTGTGTCACTCTGCATTAGTCTCATGCTTCCTAAAAGAACAGCAGGAGAGCAGAGAGCTGTGGGCTTTAAAGGACCTTTAGTTCTCTTTCACATCTCTCATCCAGAGATCTGAACTTCTCCCTCTCCTTCCCCTCACTCTGACACTTAGCAAAGGCTACAGTCCACAGTGTGTGTGTGTGTGTGTTACCTGATGATCAGCGACTGCTCAGGTGTCACGTGATTGTCCTGACCGGTGCACACACTGATACACACACATACACACACACACTGATACACACATACACACATATACACACAGAGATATACACACACACACACAGACATAAACACACACACATACACACACTCACACACAGATATAAACACACATACTGATACACACACATACACACACACACTGATACACACATACACACATATACACACAGAGATATACACACACACACACAGACATAAACACACACACATACACACACTCACACACAGATATAAACACACATACTGATACACACACAGACACAGATATAAACACATATACCCACACTGATACGCACACACATACACACACTGATATACACACACAGATATAAACACACTGATACACACATACACAAATATATACACTGACAGATATAAACACACACATTGACACACACACACACACACACACACAGACACAGATATAAACACACACACACACACACATACACATATATACACAGACACAGATATAAACACACACATTGACACACACACACACACACAGACACAGATATAAACACACACACACACATACACACATATATACACAGACATAGATATAAACACACATTGATACACACACACAGACACAGATATAAACACACACACACACACATACACACATATATACACAGACATAGATATAAACACACACATTGATACACACACACACACAGACACAGATATAAACACACACACACACATACACAAGGCATAGTATACACAGACATAGATATAAACACACACATTGGACACACACACACACACACACACACAGACACAGATATAAACACACACACACACATACACACATATATACACAGACATAGATATAAACACACACATTGATACACACACACACACACACACAGACACAGATATAAACACACACACATACACACATATATACACAGACAGATATAAACACACACATTGACACACACACACACACACACACACAGACACAGATATAAACACACACACACATACACACATATATACACAGACATAGATATAAACACACACATTGATACACACACACACACACACACAGACACAGATATACACACACACACACACACACATACACACATATATACACAGACATAGATATAAAACACACACATTGATACACACACACACACAGACACAGATATAAACACACACACACATACACACACATATATACACAGACATAGATATAAACACACACATTGATACACACACACACACAGACACAGATATAAACACACACACACACATACACACATATATACACAGACATAGATATAAACACACATTGATACACACACACAGACACAGATATAAACACACACACACACACATACACACATATATACACAGACATAGATATAAACACACACATTGATACACACACACACACAGACACAGATATAAACACACACACACACATACACACATATATACACAGACATAGATATAAACACACACATTGACACACACACACACACACACAGACACAGATATAAACACACACACACACATACACACATATATACACAGACATAGATATAAACACACACATTGATACACACACACACAGACACAGATATAAACACACACACATACACACATATATACACAGACATAGATATAAACACACACATTGACACACACACACACACACACAGACACAGATATAAACACACACACACATACACACATATATACACAGACATAGATATAAACACACACATTGATACACACACATATACACAGACATAGATATAAACACACACATTGATACACACACACACACACAGACACAGATATAAACACACACACACACATACACACATATATACACAGACATAGATATAAACACACACATTGATACACACACACACACACACACACAGACACAGATATAAACACACACACACACATACACACATATATACACAGACATAGATATAAACACACACATTGATACACACACACACAGACACAGATATAAACACACACACACACACATACACACATATATACACAGACATAGATATAAACACACACATTGACACACACACACACACACACACACACAGATATAAACACACACACACACATACACACATATATACACAGACATAGATATAAACACACACATTGATACACACACACACAGACATAGATATAAACACACACATTGATACACACACACACAGACACAGATATAAACACACACACACACATACACACATATATACACAGACATAGATATAAACACACACATTGATACACACACACACACACAGACACAGATATAAACACACACACACACATACACACATATATACACAGACATAGATATAAACACACACATTGACACACACACACACACACAGACAGACACAGATATAAACACACACACACACACATACACACATATATACACAGACATAGATATAAACACACACATTGACACACACACACACACAGACACAGATATAAACACACACACACACATACACACATATATACACAGACATAGATATAAACACACACACACACATACACACATATATACACAGACATAGATATAAACACACACATTGATACACACACACACAGACACAGATATAAACACACACACACACACATACACACATATATACACAGACATAGATATAAACACACACATTGACACACACACACAGATATAAACACACACACACACACATACACATATATATACACAGACACAGATATAAACACACACATTGACACACACACACACACAGACAGACATAGATATAAACACACACATTGATACACACACACACAGACACAGATATAAACACACACACACACACATACACACATATATACACAGACAGATATAAACACACACACACACATACACACATATATACACAGACAGATATAAACACACACATTGATACACACACACACACAGACACAGATATAAACACACACACACACACATACACACATATATACACAGACATAGATATAAACACACACATTGATACACACACACACAGACACAGATATAAACACACACACACACACATACACACATATATACACAGACAGATATAAACACACACATTGATACACACACACACACAGACACAGATATAAACACACACACACACACATACACACATATATACACAGACATAGATATAAACACACACATTGATACACACACACACACACACACAGACACAGATATAAACACACACACACACACATACACATATATACATAGACATAGATATAAACACACACATTGACACACACACACACACACACACACAGACACAGATATAAACACACACACACACACATACACACATATATACACAGACATAGATATAAACACACACATTGATACACACACACACACAGACACAGATATAAACACACACACACACATACACACATATATACACAGACATAGATATAAACACACACATTGACACACACACACACACACACACACACAGACACAGATATAAACACACACACACACATACACACATATATACACAGACATAGATATAAACACACACATTGATACACACACACACACAGACACAGATATAAACACACACACACATACACACATATATATACACAGACATAGATATAAACACACACATTGATACACACACACACTAATATACACACAGACACAGATATAAACACACATACCCACACTGATAGACACAGACACACACACTGATACACACAGACACACACACACACACTGATACACATATACACACATGCACGCAAATACAGACACACATACACAATCACACTGATACACACCCGCACACACACATTCTGATACCCACACACAAACACTCACACACACACACAAACACTCACACACACACTGATACCCACACACACTGATACGCACAGACACACACACACTGATACACATACACACACAAGTTTGCAAATACAGACACATACACAAACACACTGATACACACACAAACACACACACTCACACACACACACACAAACACTCACACACACAAACACTCACACACACACACAAACACTCATACTCACACACACACACAAACATTCACACACACACACTCACACACACACACACACACAAACATTCACACACACACAAACACTCACACACACAAACACACACACACACACAAACACTCACACACACACACACACCAGTGCTTGTATCTGGCTGCTGAAGACTTTTTCCATTTTTCCTTTAATGAAACTGCTTCTTCTTTCATCCCTCCCCCTCTGACATCCCTCCATCTTTCCTCTCCTCCTTTCCTCACTTTCACTCCCCTCTGCCTCGCCACAGCAACCGACTCTATCTGTAAACCAAACCAACCATCAAATATTTAACAAATCATTAATGAGTTTTCCATCACACACACACACACACACACACACACACACACACACAATCGTAATTAACACAAAACACTCTAATTTGAATCTGCACACACACACACACACACACAGACACACACACACACAATCATAATTAACACAAAACACTCTAATTTGAATCTGCACACACACACACAGACACACACACACACACAGACACACACACACACACACAATCGTAATTAACACAAAACACTCTAATTTGAATCTGCACACACACACACACAGACACACACACACACACAGACACACACACATTGACCCTGGAGACGCCTTCACCACATCATACACACACACACATCTCTTGTTAGATGCTGGACATCATTTTAAACTGTTTTCAGGTGAAGTTTCCTGTGAGTATAAGAGCTGAAGAGAGAGAGAATAAAGAGAGACTGCAGAGGGGATGAGTGTTTATAGCTGAAGAGAGAGAGAGAGAGAGAATACATACAGACTGCTGAGGGGACGAGTGTTTGTAGCTGAAGAGAGAGAGAGAGAATAGAGAGAGAGAGAGAGAGAGAGAGAGAGAGAGAGAGAGAGAGAGAGAGAATAAAGAGAGACTGCTGAGGGGGCGATTGTTTATAGCTGAAGAGAGAGAGAGAGAATAAAGAGATACTGCTGAGGGGACGAGTGTTTATAGCTGAAGAGAGAGAGAGAGAGAGAGAGAGAGAGAGAGAGAGAGAGAGAGAGAGAGAGAGAGAGAGAGAGACTGCTGAGGGGACTAGTGTTTATAGCTGAAGAGAGAGAGAGAGAATAAAGAGAGACTGCTGAGGGGACGAGTGTTTATAGCTGAAGAGAGAGAGAGAGAGAGAGAGAGAGAGAGAGAGAGAGAGAGACTGCTGAGGGGACGAGTGTTTATAGCTGAAGAGAGAGAGAGAGAGAGAGAGAGAGAGAGAGAGAGAGAGAGAGAGAGAGAGAGAGAGAGACTGCTGAGGGGACGAGTGTTTATAGCTGGAGAGAGAGAGAGAGAGAGAGAGAGAGAGAGAGAGAGAGAGAGAGACTGCTGAGGGGACGAGTGTTTATAGCTGAAGAGAGAGAGAGAGAATAAAGAGAGACTGCTGAGGGGACGAGTGTTTATAGCTGAAGAGAGATAGAGAGAATAAAGAGAGACTGCTGAGGGGACGAGTGTTTATAGCTGAAGAGAGAGAGAGAGAGAGAGAGACTGCTGAGGGGACGAGTGTTTATAGCTGAAGAGAGAGAGAGAGAATAAAGAGAGACTGCTGAGGGGACGAGTGTTTATAGCTGAAGAGAGAGAGAGAGAGAGAGAGAGAGAGAGAGACTGCTGAGGGGACGAGTGTTTATAGCTGAAGAGAGAGAGAGAGAATAAAGAGAGACTGCTGAGGGGACGAGTGTTTATAGCTGAAGAGAGAGAGAGAGAATAAAGAGAGACTGCTGAGGGGACGAGTGTTTATAGCTGAAGAGAGAGAGAGAGAATAAAGAGAGACTGCTGAGGGGACGAGTGTTTATAGCTGAAGAGAGAGAGAGAGAATAAAGAGAGACTGCTGAGGGGACAAGTGTTTATAGCTGAAGAGAGAGAGAGAGAGAGAGAGAGAGACTGCTGAGGGGACGAGTGTTTATAGCTGAAGAGAGAGAGAGAGACTGCTGAGGGGACTAGTGTTTATAGCTGAAGAGAGAGAGAGAGAATAAAGAGAGACTGCTGAGGGGACGAGTGTTTATAGCTGAAGAGAGAGAGAGAGAGAGAGAGAGAGACTGCTGAGGGGACGAGTGTTTATAGCTGAAGAGAGAGAGACAGAGAGAGAGAGAGAGAGAGAGAGAGAGAGAGAGAGACTGCTGAGGGGACGAGTGTTTATAGCTGAAGAGAGAGAGAGAGAGAGAGAGAGAGAGAGAGAGAGAGAGAGAGAGAGAGAGACTGCTGAGGGGACGAGTGTTTATAGCTGGAGAGAGAGAGAGAGAGAGAGAGAGAGAGAGAGAGAGAGAGAGAGAGACTGCTGAGGGGACGAGTGTTTATAGCTGAAGAGAGAGAGAATAAAGAGAGACTGCTGAGGGGACGAGTGTTTATAGCTGAAGAGAGAGAGAGAGAGAGAGAGAGAGAGAGAGAGAGACTGCTGAGGGGGCGAGTGTTTATAGCTGAAGAGAGAGAGAGAATAAAGAGAGACTGCTGAGGGGACGAGTGTTTATAGCTGAAGAGAGAGAGAGAGAGAGAGAGAGAGAGAGAGAGACTGCTGAGGGGACGAGTGTTTATAGCTGAAGAGAGAGAGAGAGAATAAAGAGAGACTGCTGAGGGGACGAGTGTTTATAGCTGAAGAGAGAGAGAGAGAATAAAGAGAGACTGCTGAGGGGACGAGTGTTTATAGCTGAAGAGAGAGAGAGAGAATAAAGAAAGACTGCTGAGGGGACGAGTGTTTATAGCTGAAGAGAGAGAGAGAGAATAAAGAGAGACTGCTGAGGGGACGAGTGTTTATAGCTGAAGAGAGAGAGAGAGAATAAAGAAAGACTGCTGAGGGGACGAGTGTTTATAGCTGAAGAGAGAGAGAGAGAATAAAGAAAGACTGCTGAGGGGACGAGTGTTTATAGCTGAAGAGAGAGAGAGAGATAAAGAGAGACTGCTGAGGGGAGGAGTGTTTATAGCTGAAGAGAGAGAGAGAGAATAAAGAGAGACTGCTGAGGGGACGAGTGTTTATAGCTGAAGAGAGAGAGAGAGAATAAAGAGAGACTGCTGAGGGGACGAGTGTTTATAGCTGAAGAGAGAGAGAGAGAATAAAGAGAGACTGCTGAGGGGACGAGTGTTTATAGC
>NC_080710.1:34058279-34080779 GCF_019097595.1 Hemibagrus wyckioides | reverse complement strand
GGATGTTCTAGCTGGTGATAGAGTGACCTGTGAGTAGAGGAACAGAAATGTGAGGTATTTATGTGGGGAGTTTATTCTCCTGCTGTGTGTGCTTAAATCTCACCATATGTCTGGTTTCTTCTGGTGTCCTCACATTACACAGGTGTGTGTGTGTGTGTGTGTGTGATCTCATTACACTGTGTGATTAAGAGTGTAATCTGATGTCCTTGTTTCAGTAATCAAGCTGTGGAGGTAGATGTTTATTTGATGCAGATGTTAATGGTGTGAGATGAAGCAGACTGCTCTGTAACTCTCTGAGTGTAAACTTTTTTCTGTCATAATTTCACACACACACACACACACACACACACATACACACACATACACACACACGATTCATCATTACAATCATTACAACACACCTGAATTATTAAACATATCTCAGTGTAACTTCATCTCAGTAACCTCTATATCTATATCACTCTTTCTTTCCCTTTCTTTTCTACTCTCTCTCTTACACACAAACACACACACACACACACACACACTTTTAGGTGATGAAAGGGTTCTCCAACTTTTCCCCAGTTAGTTCAATAATTATTCATTACATCAGAGTCAGGTTATAGCTTCCAAACTCTCTCTCTCTCTCTCTCTCTCTCTCTCTCTCTGTCTGTACAGTGGTGATTTCCTCCTCCTTTTGCTAAATAAAGCACTAAATCAGGACAGACCACAATGGGACTTTTATTGTGAGGGACAGTTTATCAACACACACACACACACACAACACATACACACTCACACACACATAATACACACACACACCCACACAATACAAACACACTCACACACATAATACACACACACTCTCACACACACACACATAATACACACTCACACACAAAGTAACAGAACAGGACACAGTGAGAGTCTTAAATGATTTTCTCTCGGCTGGTTTTATAGAAGCAGAATAAATTCCAGTCCTTTGTGGTTATAACACTTCATAGTGAGGACATGATGTAAAGTCGTGACGATTGACCAGTTCTATGACCACAGCACCATCTTCAGGATAGAGAAGGGCACTGCACCGACTCTTACTGACAAGCGAATGTATACATTACACAACTAATCAATGATCATCTTAATTACTGTAATGTAACTACAAATGAGTGTGTGTGAGAGTGTGTGTGTGTATGTATGTGTGAGTGAGTGAGTGTGTGTGTGTCTGTATGTATGTGTGAGTGAGTATCTGTATGTGTGAGTGAGTGTGTGTGTGTGTGTCTGTATGTGTGAGTGTGTGTGTGTCTGTATGTGTGAGTGAGTGTGTGTGTGTCTGTATGTGTGAGTGAGTGTGTGTCTGTATGTGTGAGTGAGTGAGTGTGTGTCTGTATGTGTGAGTGTGTGTGTCTGTATGTGTGAGTGAGTGTGTGTGTGTCTGTATGTGTGAGTGAGTGTGTGTCTGTATGTGTGAGTGAGTGAGTGTGTGTCTGTATGTGTGAGTGTGTGTCTGTATGTGTGAGTGTGTGTGTGTCTGTATGTGTGAGTGAGTGTGTGTCTGTATGTGTGAGTGAGTGTGTGTCTGTATGTGTGAGTGAGTGTGTGTGTGTCTGTATGTGTGAGTGAGTGAGTGTGTGTCTGTATGTGTGAGTGTGTGTGTGTCTGTATGTGTGAGTGTGTGTGTGTATGTGTGAGTGAGTGTGTGTGTGTCTGTATGTGTGAGTGTGTGTCTGTATGTGTGAGTGTGTGTGTGTCTGTATGTGTGAGTGTGTGTGTGTCTGTATGTGTGAGTGTGTGTGTGTCTGTATGTGTGATTGTGTGTCTGTATGTGTGAGTGAGTGTGTGTGTGTCTGTATGTGTGAGTGAGTGTGTGTGTGTCTGTATGTGTGAGTGAGTGAGTGTGTGTCTGTATGTGTGAGTGAGTGTGTGTCTGTATGTGTGAGTGAGTGTGTGTCTGTATGTGTGAGTGTGTGTGTGTCTGTATGTGTGAGTGAGTGTGTGTGTGTCTGTATGTGTGAGTGTGTGTGTGTCTGTATGTGTGAGTGTGTGTGTGTGTGTGTCTGTATGTGTGAGTGAGTGTGTGTCTGTATGTGAGTGAGTGTGTGTATGTATGTGTGAGTGAGTGTGTGTCTGTATGTGTGAGTGTGTGTGTGTCTGTATGTGTGAGTGAGTGTGTGTCTGTATGTGTGAGTGAGTGTGTGTGTGTCTGTATGTGAGTGAGTGTGTGTATGTATGTGTGAGTGAGTGTGTGTCTGTATGTGTGAGTGTGTGTGTGTCTGTATGTGTGAGTGAGTGTGTGTCTGTATGTGTGAGTGAGTGTGTGTGTGTCTGTATGTGTGAGTGAGTGTGTGTGTGTGAGTGAGTGAGTGTGTGTCTGTATGTGTGAGTGAGTGAGTGAGTGTGTGTCTGTATGTGTGAGTGAGTGTGTGTCTGTATGTGTGAGTGAGTGTGTGTCTGTATGTGAGTGTGTGTGTGTCTGTATGTGTGAGTGAGTGTGTGTCTGTATGTGTGAGTGTGTGTGTGTCTGTATGTGTGAGTGAGTGTGTGTCTGTATGTGTGAGTGTGTGTGTGTCTGTATGTGTGAGTGAGTGAGTGTGTGTCTGTATGTGTGAGTGAGTGTGTGTCTGTATGTGTGAGTGTGTGTGTGTCTGTATGTGTGAGTGAGTGAGTGTGTGTCTGTATGTGTGAGTGAGTGTGTGTGTGTCTGTATGTGTGAGTGAGTGTGTGTCTGTATGTGTGAGTGAGTGTGTGTCTGTATGTGTGAGTGAGTGTGTGTCTGTATGTGTGAGTGAGTGTGTGTGTGTCTGTATGTGTGAGTGAGTGTGTGTCTGTATGTGTGAGTGTGTGTGTGTCTATGTGTGAGTGAGTGTGTGTGTGTCTGTATGTGTGAGTGTGTGTGTGTCTGTATGTGTGAGTGAGTGTGTGTGTGTGAGTGAGTGAGTGTGTGTCTGTATGTGTGAGTGAGTGAGTGTGTGTGTGTCTGTATGTGTGAGTGAGTGTGTGTGTGTCTGTATGTGTGAGTGAGTGTGTGTGTGTGAGTGAGTGAGTGTGTGTCTGTATGTGTGAGTGAGTGAGTGAGTGTGTGTCTGTATGTGTGAGTGAGTGAGTGTCTGTATGTGTGAGTGAGTGTGTGTGTGTCTGTATGTGTGAGTGAGTGAGTGTGTGTCTGTATGTGTGAGTGAGTGTGTGTGTGTCTGTATGTGTGAGTGAGTGTGTGTCTGTATGTGTGTGTGTGTGTGTCTGTATGTGTGAGTGAGTGTGTGTCTGTATGTGTGAGTGAGTGTGTGTGTGTCTGTATGTGTGAGTGAGTGTGTGTGTGTCTGTATGTGTGAGTGAGTGAGTGTGTGTCTGTATGTGTGAGTGTGTGTGTGTGTGTCTGTATGTGTGAGTGAGTGTGTGTATGTGTGAGTGAGTGAGTGTGTGTCTGTATGTGTGAGTGAGTGTGTGTATGTGTGAGTGAGTGAGTGTGTGTCTGTATGTGTGAGTGAGTGAGTGTGTGTGAGTGAGTGTGTGTGTGTATGTATGTGTGAGTGAGTGAGTGTGTGTATGTGTGAGTGAGTGAGTGTGTGTCTGTATGTGTGAGTGAGTGTGTGTGTGTGAGTGAGTGTGTGTGTGTATGTATGTGTGAGTGAGTGTGTGTGTGTCTGTATGTGTGAGTGAGTGAGTGTGTGTCTGTATGTGTGAGTGAGTGAGTGTGTGTCTGTATGTGTGAGTGAGTGTGTGTATGTGTGAGTGAGTGTGTGTGTGTCTGTATGTGTGAGTGAGTGTGTGTCTGTATGTGTGAGTGTGTGTGTGTCTGTATGTGTGAGTGAGTGTGTGTCTGTATGTGTGAGTGTGTGTGTGTCTGTATGTGTGAGTGAGTGTGTGTCTGTATGTGTGAGTGTGTGTGTGTCTGTATGTGTGAGTGAGTGTGTGTCTGTATGTGTGAGTGTGTGTGTGTCTGTATGTGTGAGTGAGTGAGTGTGTGTCTGTATGTGTGAGTGAGTGTGTGTCTGTATGTGTGAGTGTGTGTGTGTCTGTATGTGTGAGTGAGTGAGTGTGTGTCTGTATGTGTGAGTGAGTGTGTGTGTGTCTGTATGTGTGAGTGAGTGTGTGTGTGTCTGTATGTGTGAGTGAGTGTGTGTCTGTATGTGTGAGTGAGTGTGTGTCTGTATGTGTGAGTGAGTGTGTGTCTGTATGTGAGTGTGTGTGTGTCTGTATGTGTGAGTGAGTGTGTGTCTGTATGTGTGAGTGTGTGTGTGTCTGTATGTGTGAGTGAGTGTGTGTCTGTATGTGTGAGTGTGTGTGTGTCTGTATGTGTGAGTGAGTGAGTGTGTGTCTGTATGTGTGAGTGAGTGTGTGTCTGTATGTGTGAGTGTGTGTGTGTCTGTATGTGTGAGTGAGTGAGTGTGTGTCTGTATGTGTGAGTGAGTGTGTGTGTGTCTGTATGTGTGAGTGAGTGTGTGTGTGTCTGTATGTGTGAGTGAGTGTGTGTCTGTATGTGTGAGTGAGTGTGTGTCTGTATGTGTGAGTGAGTGTGTGTCTGTATGTGTGAGTGAGTGTGTGTGTGTCTGTGTGTGTGAGTGTGTGTCTGTATGTGTGAGTGTGTGTGTGTGTGTCTGTATGTGTGAGTGTGTGAGTGTGTGTCTGTATGTGTGAGTGAGTGTGTGTCTGTATGTGTGAGTGAGTGAGTGTGTGTCTGTATGTGTGAGTGAGTGTGTGTCTGTATGTGTGAGTGTGTGTCTGTATGTGTGAGTGAGTGTGTGTGTGTCTGTATGTGTGAGTGTGTGAGTGTGTGTCTGTATGTGTGAGTGAGTGTGTGTCTGTATGTGTGAGTGAGTGAGTGTGTGTCTGTATGTGTGAGTGAGTGTGTGTCTGTATGTGTGAGTGTGTGAGTGTGTGTCTGTATGTGTGAGTGAGTGTGTGTCTGTATGTGTGAGTGAGTGTGTGTCTGTATGTGTGAGTGTGTGTGTGTCTGTATGTGTGATTGAGTGTGTGTGTGTCTGTATGTGTGAGTGAGTGTGTGTGTCTGTATGTCTGAGTGAGTGTGTGTGTGTGAGTGAGTGAGTGTGTGTCTGTATGTGTGAGTGAGTGAGTGTGTGTGTGTCTGTATGTGTGAGTGAGTGTGTGTGTGTCTGTATGTGTGAGTGAGTGTGTGTGTGTGAGTGAGTGAGTGTGTGTCTGTATGTGTGAGTGAGTGAGTGAGTGTGTGTCTGTATGTGTGAGTGAGTGAGTGTCTGTATGTGTGAGTGAGTGTGTGTGTGTCTGTATGTGTGAGTGAGTGAGTGTGTGTCTGTATGTGTGAGTGAGTGTGTGTGTGTCTGTATGTGTGAGTGAGTGTGTGTCTGTATGTGTGTGTGTGTGTGTCTGTATGTGTGAGTGAGTGTGTGTCTGTATGTGTGAGTGAGTGTGTGTGTGTCTGTATGTGTGAGTGAGTGTGTGTGTGTCTGTATGTGTGAGTGAGTGAGTGTGTGTCTGTATGTGTGAGTGTGTGTGTGTCTGTATGTGTGAGTGAGTGAGTGTGTGTCTGTATGTGTGAGTGAGTGTCTGTATGTGTGAGTGAGTGAGTGTGTGTCTGTATGTGTGAGTGAGTGTGTGTATGTGTGAGTGAGTGTGTGTGTGTCTGTATGTGTGAGTGAGTGTGTGTCTGTATGTGTGAGTGAGTGTGTGTCTGTATGTGTGAGTGAGTGTGTGTCTGTATGTGTGAGTGTGTGTGTGTCTGTATGTGTGAGTGAGTGTGTGTCTGTATGTGAGTGTGTGTGTGTCTGTATGTGTGAGTGAGTGTGTGTCTGTATGTGTGAGTGTGTGTGTGTCTGTATGTGTGAGTGAGTGAGTGTGTGTCTGTATGTGTGAGTGAGTGTGTGTCTGTATGTGTGAGTGTGTGTGTGTCTGTATGTGTGAGTGAGTGAGTGTGTGTCTGTATGTGTGAGTGAGTGTGTGTGTGTCTGTATGTGTGAGTGAGTGTGTGTGTGTCTGTATGTGTGAGTGAGTGTGTGTCTGTATGTGTGAGTGAGTGTGTGTCTGTATGTGTGAGTGAGTGTGTGTCTGTATGTGAGTGTGTGTGTGTCTGTATGTGTGAGTGAGTGTGTGTCTGTATGTGTGAGTGTGTGTGTGTCTGTATGTGTGAGTGAGTGTGTGTCTGTATGTGTGAGTGTGTGTGTGTCTGTATGTGTGAGTGAGTGAGTGTGTGTCTGTATGTGTGAGTGAGTGTGTGTCTGTATGTGTGAGTGTGTGTGTGTCTGTATGTGTGAGTGAGTGAGTGTGTGTCTGTATGTGTGAGTGAGTGTGTGTGTGTCTGTATGTGTGAGTGAGTGTGTGTGTGTCTGTATGTGTGAGTGAGTGTGTGTCTGTATGTGTGAGTGAGTGTGTGTCTGTATGTGTGAGTGAGTGTGTGTCTGTATGTGTGAGTGAGTGTGTGTGTGTCTGTATGTGTGAGTGTGTGAGTGTGTGTCTGTATGTGTGAGTGAGTGTGTGTCTGTATGTGTGAGTGAGTGAGTGTGTGTCTGTATGTGTGAGTGTGTGTGTGTCTGTATGTGTGAGTGTGTGAGTGTGTGTCTGTATGTGTGAGTGAGTGTGTGTCTGTATGTGTGAGTGAGTGTGTGTCTGTATGTGTGAGTGAGTGTGTGTGTGTCTGTATGTGTGAGTGAGTGTGTGTCTGTATGTGTGAGTGTGTGTGTGTCTGTATGTGTGAGTGAGTGTGTGTCTGTATGTGTGAGTGAGTGTGTGTGTGTCTGTATGTGTGAGTGAGTGAGTGTGTGTCTGTATGTGTGAGTGAGTGTGTGTCTGTATGTGTGAGTGAGTGAGTGTGTGTCTGTATGTGTGAGTGAGTGTGTGTGTGTCTGTATGTGTGAGTGAGTGTGTGTCTGTATGTGTGAGTGAGTGTGTGTCTGTATGTGTGAGTGAGTGTGTGTCTGTATGTGTGAGTGAGTGTGTGTGTGTCTGTATGTGTGAGTGTGTGAGTGTGTGTCTGTATGTGTGAGTGAGTGTGTGTCTGTATGTGTGAGTGAGTGAGTGTGTGTCTGTATGTGTGAGTGTGTGTGTGTCTGTATGTGTGAGTGAGTGTGTGTCTGTATGTGTGAGTGAGTGTGTGTCTGTATGTGTGAGTGAGTGTGTGTCTGTATGTGTGAGTGAGTGTGTGTCTGTATGTGTGAGTGTGTGTGTGTCTGTATGTGTGAGTGAGTGTGTGTCTGTATGTGTGAGTGTGTGTGTGTCTGTATGTGTGAGTGAGTGTGTGTCTGTATGTGTGAGTGAGTGTGTGTGTGTCTGTATGTGTGAGTGAGTGAGTGTGTGTCTGTATGTGTGAGTGTGTGTGTGTCTGTATGTGTGAGTGAGTGAGTGTGTGTCTGTATGTGTGAGTGTGTGTGTGTCTGTATGTGTGAGTGAGTGTGTGTGTGTCTGTATGTGTGAGTGAGTGTGTGTGTGTCTGTATGTGTGAGTGAGTGAGTGTGTGTGTGTCTGTATGTGTGAGTGAGTGAGTGTGTGTGTGTCTGTATGTGTGAGTGAGTGAGTGTGTGTCTGTATGTGTGAGTGAGTGAGTGTGTGTCTGTATGTGTGAGTGTGTGTCTGTATGTGTGAGTGAGTGTGTGTCTGTATGTGTGAGTGAGTGTGTGTGTGTCTGTATGTGTGAGTGTGTGTGTGTCTGTATGTGTGAGTGAGTGTGTGTCTGTATGTGTGAGTGAGTGTGTGTGTGTCTGTATGTGTGAGTGTGTGTGTGTCTGTATGTGTGAGTGAGTGTGTGTGTGTCTGTATGTGTGAGTGAGTGAGTGTGTGTGTGTGTGTCTGTATGTGTGAGTGAGTGAGTGTGTGTCTGTATGTGTGAGTGAGTGTGTGTCTGTATGTGTGAGTGTGTGTGTCTGTATGTGTGAGTGAGTGAGTGTGTGTCTGTATGTGTGAGTGAGTGAGTGTGTGTCTGTATGTGTGAGTGTGTGAGTGTGTGTCTGTATGTGTGAGTGAGTGTGTGTCTGTATGTGTGAGTGTGTGAGTGTGTGTCTGTATGTGTGAGTGAGTGAGTGTGTGTCTGTATGTGTGAGTGTGTGAGTGTGTGTCTGTATGTGTGAGTGAGTGTGTGTCTGTATGTGTGAGTGAGTGTGTGTGTGTCTGTATGTGTGAGTGAGTGAGTGTGTGTCTGTATGTGTGAGTGTGTGAGTGTGTGTCTGTATGTGTGAGTGAGTGTGTGTCTGTATGTGTGAGTGAGTGTGTGTCTGTATGTGTGAGTGAGTGAGTGTGTGTCTGTATGTGTGAGTGTGTGAGTGTGTGTCTGTATGTGTGAGTGAGTGTGTGTCTGTATGTGTGAGTGAGTGAGTGTGTGTCTGTATGTGTGAGTGATTGTGTGTCTGTATGTGTGAGTGTGTGAGTGTGTGTCTGTATGTGTGAGTGAGTGTGTGTCTGTATGTGTGAGTGTGTGTGTGTCTGTATGTGTGAGTGAGTGTGTGTGTGTCTGTATGTGTGTGTGAGTGAGTGTGTGTGTGTCTGTATGTGTGAGTGAGTGAGTGTGTGTGTGTCTGTATGTGTGAGTGAGTGAGTGTGTGTCTGTATGTGTGAGTGTGTGTGTGTCTGTATGTGTGAGTGAGTGTGTGTCTGTATGTGTGAGTGAGTGAGTGTGTGTCTGTATGTGTGAGTGAGTGAGTGTGTGTCTGTATGTGTGAGTGTGTGTGTGTCTGTATGTGTGAGTGAGTGTGTGTGTGTCTGTATGTGTGAGTGAGTGAGTGTGTGTCTGTATGTGTGAGTGAGTGTGTGTCTGTATGTGTGAGTGAGTGTGTGTCTGTATGTGTGAGTGAGTGAGTGTGTGTCTGTATGTGTGAGTGAGTGTGTGTCTGTATGTGTGAGTGAGTGTGTGTGTGTCTGTATGTGTGAGTGAGTGTGTGTCTGTATGTGTGAGTGAGTGTGTGTCTGTATGTGTGAGTGAGTGTGTGTGTGTCTGTATGTGTGAGTGTGTGTGTCTGTATGTGTGAGTGTGTGTGTGTCTGTATGTGTGAGTGTGTGTGTGTCTGTATGTGTGAGTGAGTGTGTGTCTGTATGTGTGAGTGAGTGTGTGTCTGTATGTGTGAGTGAGTGTGTGTCTGTATGTGTGAGTGAGTGTGTGTGTGTCTGTATGTGTGAGTGAGTGAGTGTGTGTCTGTATGTGTGAGTGAGTGAGTGTGTGTCTGTATGTGTGAGTGAGTGTGTGTCTGTATGTGTGAGTGAGTGAGTGTGTGTCTGTATGTGTGAGTGAGTGTGTGTGTGTCTGTATGTGTGAGTGTGTGTCTGTATGTCTGTATGTGTGAGTGAGTGAGTGTGTGTCTGTATGTGTGAGTGAGTGTGTGTCTGTATGTGTGAGTGTGTGTGTCTGTATGTGTGAGTGTGTGTGTGTCTGTATGTGTGAGTGTGTGTGTGTCTGTATGTGTGAGTGAGTGTGTGTGTGTCTGTATGTGTGAGTGAGTGTGTGTGTGTGTCTGTATGTGTGATTGTGTGTCTGTATGTCTGTATGTGTGAGTGTGTGTGTGTCTGTATGTGTGAGTGAGTGTGTGTGTGTCTGTATGTGTGAGTGAGTGTGTGTCTGTATGTGTGAGTGTGTGTGTGTCTATGTGTGAGTGTGTGTGTGTCTGTATGTGTGAGTGTGTGTGTGTCTGTATGTGTGAGTGAGTGAGTGTGTGTATGTGTGAGTGAGTGTGTGTGTGTGAGTGTGTGTGTCTGTATGTGTGAGTGAGTGAGTGTGTGTCTGTATGTGTGAGTGAGTGAGTGTGTGTATGTGTGAGTGAGTGTGTGTGTGTGAGTGTGTGTGTCTGTATGTGTGAGTGAGTGTGTGTGTGTCTGTATGTGTGAGTGAGTGTGTGTGTGTGTGTGTCTGTATGTGTGAGTGAGTGTGTGTGTGTCTGTATGTGTGAGTGAGTGTGTGTGTGTCTGTATGTGTGAGTGTGTGTGTGTGTGTCTGTATGTGTGAGTGAGTGTGTGTGTGTCTGTATGTGTGATTGTGTGTCTGTATGTGTGAGTGAGTGTGTGTGTGTGTGTGTCTGTATGTGTGAGTGAGTGTGTGTGTGTCTGTATGTGTGAGTGAGTGTGTGTGTGTGTGTCTGTATGTGTGAGTGAGTGTGTGTCTGTATGTGTGAGTGTGTGTGTCTGTATGTGTGAGTGAGTGTGTGTCTGTATGTGTGAGTGAGTGTGTGTGTGTCTGTATGTGTGAGTGAGTGTGTGTGTGTGTGTCTGTATGTGTGAGTGAGTGTGTGTCTGTATGTGTGAGTGTGTGTGTGTCTGTATGTGTGAGTGAGTGTGTGTCTGTATGTGTGAGTGAGTGAGTGTGTGTCTGTATGTGTGAGTGAGTGTGTGTCTGTATGTGTGAGTGAGTGAGTGTGTGTCTGTATGTGTGAGTGAGTGTGTGTCTGTATGTGTGAGTGAGTGAGTGTGTGTCTGTATGTGTGAGTGTGTGTGTGTCTGTATGTGTGAGTGAGTGTGTGTCTGTATGTGTGAGTGAGTGTGTGTGTGTCTGTATGTGTGAGTGTGTGTCTGTATGTGTGAGTGTGTGTGTGTCTGTATGTGTGAGTGAGTGTGTGTGTGTCTGTATGTGTGAGTGTGTGTCTGTATGTGTGAGTGTGTGTGTGTCTGTATGTGTGAGTGAGTGTGTGTCTGTATGTGTGAGTGAGTGTGTGTCTGTATGTGTGAGTGTGTGTGTGTCTGTATGTGTGAGTGTGTGTGTGTCTGTATGTGTGAGTGAGTGTGTGTCTGTATGTGTGAGTGAGTGTGTGTCTGTATGTGTGAGTGAGTGTGTGTGTGTCTGTATGTGTGAGTGAGTGTGTGTGTGTGTGTCTGTATGTGTGAGTGAGTGTGTGTCTGTATGTGTGAGTGTGTGTGTGTCTGTATGTGTGAGTGAGTGTGTGTCTGTATGTGTGAGTGAGTGAGTGTGTGTCTGTATGTGTGAGTGTGTGTGTGTCTGTATGTGTGAGTGAGTGAGTGTGTGTCTGTATGTGTGAGTGAGTGAGTGTCTGTATGTGTGAGTGAGTGAGTGTGTGTCTGTATGTGTGAGTGTGTGTGTGTCTGTATGTGTGAGTGAGTGTGTGTGTGTCTGTATGTGTGAGTGTGTGTCTGTATGTGTGAGTGTGTGTGTGTCTGTATGTGTGAGTGAGTGTGTGTCTGTATGTGTGAGTGAGTGAGTGTGTGTCTGTATGTGTGAGTGAGTGTGTGTCTGTATGTGTGAGTGTGTGTGTGTCTGTATGTGTGAGTGTGTGTGTGTCTGTATGTGTGAGTGAGTGTGTGTCTGTATGTGTGAGTGAGTGTGTGTCTGTATGTGTGAGTGAGTGAGTGTCTGTATGTGTGAGTGAGTGAGTGTGTGTCTGTATGTGTGAGTGAGTGTGTGTGTGTCTGTATGTGTGAGTGTGTGTCTGTATGTCTGTATGTGTGAGTGAGTGTGTGTCTGTATGTGTGAGTGTGTGTGTGTCTGTATGTGTGAGTGTGTGTGTGTCTGTATGTGTGAGTGTGTGTGTGTATGTGTGAGTGAGTGTGTGTGTGTCTGTATGTGTGAGTGAGTGAGTGTGTGTCTGTATGTGTGAGTGAGTGTGTGTGTGTCTGTATGTGTGAGTGTGTGTCTGTATGTCTGTATGTGTGAGTGTGTGTGTGTCTGTATGTGTGAGTGAGTGTGTGTCTGTATGTGTGAGTGTGTGTGTGTCTGTATGTGTGAGTGTGTGTGTGTCTGTATGTGTGAGTGAGTGAGTGTGTGTCTGTATGTGTGAGTGTGTGTGTGTCTGTATGTGTGAGTGAGTGTGTGTGTGTCTGTATGTGTGATTGTGTGTCTGTATGTCTGTATGTGTGAGTGTGTGTGTGTCTGTATGTGTGAGTGAGTGTGTGTCTGTATGTGTGAGTGAGTGTGTGTCTGTATGTGTGAGTGAGTGTGTGTGTCTGTATGTGTGAGTGAGTGAGTGTGTGTATGTGTGAGTGAGTGTGTGTGTGTGAGTGTGTGTGTCTGTATGTGTGAGTGAGTGAGTGTGTGTCTGTATGTGTGAGTGAGTGAGTGTGTGTATGTGTGAGTGAGTGTGTGTGTGTGAGTGTGTGTGTCTGTATGTGTGAGTGAGTGTGTGTGTGTCTGTATGTGTGAGTGAGTGTGTGTGTGTGTGTGTCTGTATGTGTGAGTGAGTGTGTGTGTGTCTGTATGTGTGAGTGAGTGAGTGTGTGTATGTGTGAGTGAGTGTGTGTGTGTGAGTGTGTGTGTCTGTATGTGTGAGTGAGTGTGTGTGTGTCTGTATGTGTGAGTGAGTGTGTGTCTGTATGTGTGAGTGAGTGTGTGTGTGTCTGTATGTGTGAGTGTGTGTCTGTATGTGTGAGTGTGTGTGTGTCTGTATGTGTGAGTGAGTGTGTGTGTGTCTGTATGTGTGAGTGTGTGTCTGTATGTGTGAGTGAGTGTGTGTCTGTATGTGTGAGTGTGTGTGTGTCTGTATGTGTGAGTGAGTGTGTGTCTGTATGTGTGAGTGTGTGTCTGTATGTGTGAGTGAGTGTGTGTCTGTATGTGTGAGTGTGTGTCTGTATGTGTGAGTGTGTGTGTGTCTGTATGTGTGAGTGAGTGTGTGTCTGTATGTGTGAGTGAGTGAGTGTGTGTCTGTATGTGTGAGTGAGTGTGTGTCTGTATGTGTGAGTGTGTGTGTGTCTGTATGTGTGAGTGAGTGTGTGTGTGTCTGTATGTGTGAGTGAGTGTGTGTGTGTGTGTGTCTGTATGTGTGAGTGAGTGTGTGTGTCTGTATGTGTGAGTGAGTGTGTGTCTGTATGTGTGAGTGAGTGAGTGTGTGTCTGTATGTGTGAGTGAGTGTGTGTGTGTCTGTATGTGTGAGTGAGTGTGTGTGTGTGTGTCTGTATGTGTGAGTGAGTGTGTGTCTGTATGTGTGAGTGTGTGTGTGTCTGTATGTGTGAGTGAGTGTGTGTGTGTCTGTATGTGTGAGTGAGTGTGTGTCTGTATGTGTGAGTGAGTGAGTGTGTGTCTGTATGTGTGAGTGAGTGTGTGTGTGTCTGTATGTGTGAGTGAGTGTGTGTGTGTGTGTCTGTATGTGTGAGTGAGTGTGTGTCTGTATGTGTGAGTGTGTGTGTGTCTGTATGTGTGAGTGAGTGTGTGTCTGTATGTGTGAGTGAGTGAGTGTGTGTCTGTATGTGTGAGTGTGTGTGTGTCTGTATGTGTGAGTGAGTGTGTGTCTGTATGTGTGAGTGAGTGAGTGTGTGTCTGTATGTGTGAGTGTGTGTGTGTCTGTATGTGTGAGTGAGTGAGTGTGTGTCTGTATGTGTGAGTGAGTGTGTGTCTGTATGTGTGAGTGAGTGTGTGTCTGTATGTGTGAGTGAGTGAGTGTGTGTCTGTATGTGTGAGTGAGTGTGTGTCTGTATGTGTGTGAGTGTGTGTGTCTGTATGTGTGAGTGAGTGTGTGTGTGTCTGTATGTGTGAGTGAGTGTGTGTGTGTGTGTGTCTGTATGTGTGAGTGAGTGTGTGTGTGTGTCTGTATGTGTGAGTGAGTGAGTGTGTGTCTGTATGTGTGAGTGTGTGTGTGTGTGTCTGTATGTGTGAGTGAGTGTGTGTGTGTCTGTATGTGTGATTGTGTGTCTGTATGTGTGAGTGTGTGTGTCTGTATGTGTGAGTGAGTGTGTGTCTGTATGTGTGAGTGAGTGTGTGTGTGTCTGTATGTGTGAGTGAGTGTGTGTGTGTGTGTCTGTATGTGTGAGTGAGTGTGTGTCTGTATGTGTGAGTGTGTGTGTCTGTATGTGTGAGTGTGTGTGTGTCTGTATGTGTGAGTGAGTGAGTGTGTGTCTGTATGTGTGAGTGAGTGTGTGTGTGTCTGTATGTGTGAGTGAGTGAGTGTGTGTGTCTGTATGTGTGAGTGTGTGTGTGTCTGTATGTGTGAGTGTGTGTGTGTCTGTATGTGTGAGTGTGTGTGTGTCTGTATGTGTGAGTGAGTGAGTGTGTGTCTGTATGTGTGAGTGAGTGTGTGTCTGTATGTGTGAGTGAGTGTGTGTGTGTCTGTATGTGTGAGTGAGTGAGTGTGTGTCTGTATGTGTGAGTGAGTGTGTGTCTGTATGTGTGAGTGAGTGTGTGTCTGTATGTGTGTGTGTGTGTGTCTGTATGTGTGAGTGAGTGTGTGTCTGTATGTGTGAGTGAGTGAGTGTGTGTCTGTATGTGTGAGTGAGTGAGTGTGTGTCTGTATGTGTGAGTGAGTGTGTGTGTGTGTGTGTCTGTATGTGTGAGTGAGTGTGTGTGTGTGTCTGTATGTGTGAGTGAGTGAGTGTGTGTCTGTATGTGTGAGTGTGTGTGTGTGTGTCTGTATGTGTGAGTGAGTGTGTGTGTGTCTGTATGTGTGATTGTGTGTCTGTATGTGTGAGTGTGTGTGTCTGTATGTGTGAGTGAGTGTGTGTCTGTATGTGTGTGTGTGTGTGTCTGTATGTGTGAGTGAGTGTGTGTCTGTATGTGTGAGTGAGTGAGTGTGTGTCTGTATGTGTGAGTGAGTGAGTGTCTGTATGTGTGAGTGAGTGAGTGTGTGTCTGTATGTGTGAGTGTGTGTGTGTCTGTATGTGTGAGTGAGTGTGTGTCTGTATGTGTGAGTGAGTGTGTGTCTGTATGTGTGAGTGAGTGTGTGTGTGTCTGTATGTGTGAGTGTGTGTCTGTATGTGTGAGTGTGTGTGTGTCTGTATGTGTGAGTGAGTGTGTGTGTGTCTGTATGTGTGAGTGAGTGAGTGTGTGTCTGTATGTGTGAGTGAGTGTGTGTCTGTATGTGTGAGTGTGTGTGTGTCTGTATGTGTGAGTGTGTGTGTGTCTGTATGTGTGAGTGAGTGTGTGTCTGTATGTGTGAGTGAGTGTGTGTGTGTCTGTATGTGTGAGTGAGTGTGTGTGTGTGTGTCTGTATGTGTGAGTGAGTGTGTGTCTGTATGTGTGATTGTGTGTCTGTATGTGTGAGTGAGTGAGTGTGTGTCTGTATGTGTGAGTGTGTGTGTGTCTGTATGTGTGATTGTGTGTCTGTATGTGTGAGTGAGTGAGTGTGTGTCTGTATGTGTGAGTGTGTGTGTGTCTGTATGTGTGATTGTGTGTCTGTATGTGTGAGTGAGTGAGTGTGTGTCTGTATGTGTGAGTGAGTGTGTGTCTGTATGTGTGAGTGAGTGAGTGTGTGTCTGTATGTGTGAGTGTGTGTCTGTATGTGTGAGTGTGTGTGTGTCTGTATGTGTGAGTGAGTGTGTGTCTGTATGTGTGAGTGAGTGAGTGTGTGTCTGTATGTGTGAGTGAGTGTGTGTCTGTATGTGTGAGTGTGTGTGTGTCTGTATGTGTGAGTGAGTGTGTGTCTGTATGTGTGAGTGAGTGTGTGTCTGTATGTGTGAGTGTGTGTCTGTATGTGTGAGTGAGTGTGTGTCTGTATGTGTGAGTGAGTGTGTGTCTGTATGTGTGAGTGAGTGTGTGTCTGTATGTGTGAGTGAGTGAGTGTGTGTCTGTATGTGTGAGTGAGTGTGTGTGTGTGAGTGAGTGTGTGTCTGTATGTGTGAGTGAGTGTGTGTCTGTATGTGTGAGTGAGTGAGTGTGTGTCTGTATGTGTGAGTGTGTGTGTGTCTGTATGTGTGAGTGAGTGTGTGTCTGTATGTGTGAGTGAGTGAGTGTGTGTCTGTATGTGTGAGTGTGTGTGTGTCTGTATGTGTGAGTGTGTGTGTGTCTGTATGTGTGAGTGTGTGTGTGTCTGTATGTGTGAGTGTGTGTGTGTCTGTATGTGTGAGTGTGTGTGTGTCTGTATGTGTGAGTGAGTGTGTGTGTGTGAGTGAGTGAGTGAGTGTGTGTGTCTGTATGTGTGAGTGTGTGTGTCTGTATGTGTGATTGTGTGTCTGTATGTCTGTATGTGTGAGTGTGTGTGTGTCTGTATGTGTGAGTGTGTGTGTGTCTGTATGTGTGAGTGAGTGTGTGTCTGTATGTGTGAGTGAGTGAGTGTGTGTCTGTATGTGTGAGTGAGTGAGTGTCTGTATGTGTGAGTGAGTGAGTGTGTGTCTGTATGTGTGAGTGTGTGTGTGTCTGTATGTGTGAGTGAGTGTGTGTGTGTCTGTATGTGTGAGTGTGTGTCTGTATGTGTGAGTGTGTGTGTGTCTGTATGTGTGAGTGAGTGTGTGTCTGTATGTGTGAGTGAGTGAGTGTGTGTCTGTATGTGTGAGTGAGTGTGTGTCTGTATGTGTGAGTGTGTGTGTGTCTGTATGTGTGAGTGAGTGTGTGTCTGTATGTGTGAGTGAGTGTGTGTCTGTATGTGTGAGTGTGTGTCTGTATGTGTGAGTGAGTGTGTCTGTATGTGTGAGTGTGTGTGTGTCTGTATGTGTGAGTGTGTGTGTGTCTGTATGTGTGAGTGAGTGTGTGTGTGTCTGTATGTGTGAGTGTGTGTCTGTATGTGTGAGTGAGTGTGTCTGTATGTGTGAGTGTGTGTGTGTCTGTATGTGTGAGTGTGTGTGTGTCTGTATGTGTGAGTGTGTGTGTGTCTGTATGTGTGAGTGAGTGTGTGTCTGTATGTGTGAGTGAGTGAGTGTGTGTCTGTATGTGTGAGTGTGTGTCTGTATGTGTGAGTGAGTGAGTGTGTGTCTGTATGTGTGAGTGTGTGTCTGTATGTGTGAGTGAGTGAGTGTGTGTCTGTATGTGTGAGTGAGTGAGTGTCTGTATGTGTGAGTGAGTGAGTGTGTGTCTGTATGTGTGAGTGAGTGTGTGTCTGTATGTGTGAATGTGTGTGTGTCTGTATGTGTGAGTGTGTGAGTGTCTGTATGTGTGAGTGTGTGTGTGTCTGTATGTGTGAGTGAGTGAGTGTGTGTCTGTATGTGTGAGTGAGTGTGTGTGTGTCTGTATGTGTGAGTGAGTGTGTGTCTGTATGTGTGAATGTGTGTGTGTCTGTATGTGTGAGTGTGTGTGTGTGTGTCTGTATGTGTGAGTGAGTGTGTGTCTGTATGTGTGAGTGAGTGAGTGTGTGTCTGTATGTGTGAGTGAGTGTGTGTCTGTATGTGTGAATGTGTGTGTGTCTGTATGTGTGAGTGTGTGAGTGTCTGTATGTGTGAGTGTGTGTCTGTATGTGTGAGTGAGTGAGTGTGTGTCTGTATGTGTGAGTGAGTGTGTGTCTGTATGTGTGAATGTGTGTGTGTCTGTATGTGTGAGTGAGTGAGTGTCTGTATGTGTGAGTGTGTGTCTGTATGTGTGAGTGAGTGTGTGTCTGTATGTGTGAGTGAGTGAGTGTGTCTGTATGTGTGTGTGTGTGTGTGTCTGTATGTGTGAGTGAGTGTGTGTCTGTATGTGTGAGTGAGTGTGTGTCTGTATGTGTGTGTGTGTGTGTGTCTGTATGTGTGAGTGAGTGTGTGTCTGTATGTGTGAGTGAGTGTGTGTCTGTATGTGTGTGTGTGTGTGTGTCTGTATGTGTGAGTGTGTGTGTGTCTGTATGTGTGAGTGAGTGTGTGTCTGTATGTGTGTGTGTGTGTGTGTCTGTATATGTGAGTGAGTGTGTGTCTGTATGTGTGAGTGAGTGTGTGTCTGTATGTGAGTGTGTGTCTGTATGTGTGAGTGAGTGAGTGTCTGTATGTGTGAGTGAGTGAGTGTGTGTCTGTATGTGTGAGTGAGTGTGTGTCTGTATGTGTGAGTGTGTGTGTGTCTGTATGTGTGAGTGAGTGAGTGAGTGTGTGTCTGTATGTGTGAGTGTGTGTGTGTCTGTATGTGTGAGTGAGTGTGTGTCTGTATGTGTGAGTGAGTGAGTGTGTGTCTGTATGTGTGAGTGTGTGTGTGTCTGTATGTGTGAGTGAGTGAGTGTGTGTCTGTATGTGTGAGTGAGTGTGTGTCTGTATGTGTGAGTGTGTGTGTGTCTGTATGTGTGAGTGAGTGTGTGTCTGTATGTGTGAGTGAGTGAGTGTGTGTCTGTATGTGTGAGTGAGTGTGTGTGTCTGTATGTGTGAGTGTGTGTGTGTCTGTATGTGTGAGTGAGTGAGTGTGTGTCTGTATGTGTGAGTGAGTGAGTGTGTCTGTATGTGTGAGTGTGTGTGTGTCTGTATGTGTGAGTGAGTGAGTGTGTGTCTGTATGTGTGAGTGAGTGAGTGTGTGTCTGTATGTGTGAGTGTGTGTGTGTCTGTATGTGTGAGTGAGTGTGTGTGTGTCTGTATGTGTGAGTGTGTGTGTGTCTGTATGTGTGAGTGAGTGTGTGTCTGTATGTGTGAGTGAGTGTGTGTCTGTATGTGTGAGTGTGTGAGTGTCTGTATGTGTGAGTGAGTGAGTGTGTGTCTGTATGTGTGAGTGAGTGTGTGTGTGTATGTGTGAGTGAGTGAGTGTGTGACTGTATGTGTGAGTGTGTGTGTGTCTGTATGTGTGAGTGTGTGTGTGTCTGTATGTGTGAGTGAGTGTGTGTGTGTCTGTATGTGAGTGAGTGTGTGTCTGTATGTGTGAGTGAGTGAGTGTCTGTATGTGTGAGTGAGTGTATGTGTGTGTCTGTATGTGTGATTGTGTGTCTGTATGTGTGAGTGAGTGTGTGTGTGTGTGTGTCTGTATGTGTGAGTGAGTGTGTGTGTGTGTGTGTCTGTATGTGTGAGTGAGTGAGTGTGTGTCTGTATGTGTGAGTGAGTGTGTGTGTCTGTATGTGTGAGTGAGTGTGTGTCTGTATGTGTGAGTGAGTGAGTGTGTGTGTGTCTGTATGTGTGAGTGAGTGAGTGTGTCTGTATGTGTGAGTGAGTGAGTGTGTGTCTGTATGTGTGAGTGAGTGAGTGTGTGTCTGTATGTGTGAGTGAGTGTGTGTCTGTATGTGTGAGTGTGTGTGTGTCTGTATGTGTGAGTGAGTGAGTGTGTGTCTGTATGTGTGAGTGAGTGTGTGTCTGTATGTGTGAGTGTGTGTGTGTCTGTATGTGTGAGTGAGTGAGTGTGTGTCTGTATGTGTGAGTGAGTGAGTGTGTGTCTGTATGTGTGAGTGTGTGTGTGTCTGTATGTGTGAGTGAGTGTGTGTGTGTCTGTATGTGTGAGTGTGTGTGTGTCTGTATGTGTGAGTGAGTGTGTGTGTGTCTGTATGTGTGAGTGAGTGTGTGTCTGTATGTGTGAGTGTGTGAGTGTGTGTCTGTATGTGTGAGTGAGTGTGTGTGTGTCTGTATGTGTGAGTGAGTGTGTGTGTGTATGTATGTGTGAGTGAGTGTGTGTCTGTATGTGTGAGTGAGTGTGTGTCTGTATGTGTGAGTGAGTGTGTGTCTGTATGTGTGAGTGAGTGAGTGTGTGTCTGTATGTGTGAGTGAGTGTGTGTGTGTATGTATGTGTGAGTGAGTGTGTGTGTGTCTGTATGTGTGAGTGAGTGTGTGTCTGTATGTGTGAGTGAGTGTGTGTCTGTATGTGTGAGTGTGTGTGTGTCTGTATGTGTGAGTGAGTGTGTGTGTGTCTGTATGTGTGAGTGAGTGTGTGTCTGTATGTGTGAGTGAGTGAGTGTGTGTCTGTATGTGTGAGTGAGTGTGTGTGTGTATGTATGTGTGAGTGAGTGAGTGTGTGTATGTGTGAGTGAGTGAGTGTGTGTCTGTATGTGTGAGTGTGTGTGTGTCTGTATGTGTGAGTGTGTGTGTGTCTGTATGTGTGAGTGAGTGTGTGTGTGTCTGTATGTGTGAGTGAGTGTGTGTGTGTCTGTATGTGTGAGTGAGTGTGTGTGTGTCTGTATGTGTGAGTGAGTGTGTGTGTGTCTGTATGTGTGAGTGAGTGTGTGTGTGTATGTATGTGTGAGTGAGTGAGTGTGTATGTGTGAGTGAGTGAGTGTGTGTCTGTATGTGTGAGTGAGTGAGTGTGTGTCTGTATGTGAGTGAGTGTGTGTCTGTATGTGTGAGTGAGTGTGTGTGTGTGTGTGTCTGTATGTGTGAGTGAGTGTGTGTGTGTGTGTGTTCAATTAAATTTTATTTGTATAGTGCTTTTAACAGTAAACGTCTCAAAGCAGCTTTACAGAACATAGGAAACAAAAAAACAAAGTCCTGTGTGTATGTGTGTGTATGTTTGTGTGCGTGTGTGTGTGTGTGTGTTGGAGTACTGGATAAAAAAATGCAGATCTTGTTTATTGTCAGTTTTACTTTTAATAATTTTCACATAAGAACTGATTGAGGAGCTGAACTGAAGAATTTAACCTTTAAAACTTTCAGTGTAAAGTAAAAAGAATCTGCTGTTTCACAAAAACCTCCTCAGATCAACCTGCCTATGGAGTATTTGTTAGAAAGCCACCTTAGATGTAGAGATTTCATGACTAAAGTCAAATAATTTCATCCATAATTCTAAATCAAAGCCAAAGACAGAGGGCTTTTAAAGTCAGAAGTTTATTGTCCAGTAGGAAAGACAGGAGGAAGGTCACTAAGGGTCAAGTCCAGAGTTGCTCTTTCTCTCTGTTACTCTTTCTTCATCTGCTGACTGTCTTTGGTGTTGTTCTTCTTCTTTTTCCTGAGCTTCTGGAAGGACGGTATGGAAAAGCGCTTCAGCTTCTTATCAGCGGTCTCAAGTTCCTTCTTCTCTCCTGCCTCCAGCTCTTCTGTCATCTCCTGCATGGGGGCCATCTCCAGAGGCTTCTGCTCCATCCTCTCCTTTTCAGCCTGAGACCTTCTCCTCAGTTCATTCACCAGCAGAAGCTCCTCCATGGCCTGTCTCTTTCTCGACAGGTGCTCGAATCTCTCTTTATTTTTCTCCTTCTCCATGTTCTTCCTTTCTTTCTCCAGCTCCAGCACCATCCTCCTTTTTTCTTCCTGAAGCTCTTTCTTCAGTTCCTCCCTTTCCTTCACCAGAGCGTTGATCACTTCTGTTGACTGAACTTCTCTCTCCTTGCTCTCCATCAGCTCCCGTTTCTCTTGACTCGCGTACGTGGAAGTCTGAAAGACGTCGATGATCAGTCCGAGCTCCAGGTGTCTCTTCATCTTAACCCTTTCCTTCACCAGAACGTTGATCACTTCTGTGGAGCGAGCTTCTCTAGCTTTACTGTCTCTCAGCTGGAGCTCAAGTCTCTCTATCTCTTTCTCCAAGTCCTGTCTTCTCTTGATGTTCTTCCTCTTACGGAGCTTCTGGAACCAGCGTGGACCGAAGTTCTTCAGCCTCTTATCGACTTCCTTCAGCCCCTCCCTCGTCTCAGGATCCATGTTCCTGGCTTTCTGCTTGAGTTCCTCCACAGTTTCTTTCAGGTTGTCCACCTCTGTGGTCATCGCCTCCAGCTTTTTTTCCTCTTGAAGAAAGATTTGCTCCAGTTCTTCAGAGTGTTTTTTCCAGCTGTCTTCAGCTATCTTCTGCTTTTCGTAAAACCACTCTGTCTCCTCCTCCATGTTCCTTCTCTCTTCCTCAAGCTGGAGCATCAAGCTGTCTTTATCAGCCTGAAATCTTCTCCTCATTTCATCCCTTTCCTTCAGCAGAGCCTCCATCTCTTCTCTCATCTGAGCTTCTCTGACCTCGCTCTCTCTCCGCTGGAGCTCCAACAATCTCTCTTTCTCCTTCTCCATCTTCTCCTTCACTTCCTCCAGCTCCAGCACCAAGCTGTCTTTATCAGCCAGGAACCTTTTCTCCATTTCATCCCTTTCCTTCAGCAGAGCCTCCATCTCTGATCATTTCAGACCATCAGTCATTCAGAAACAACAGCAGAGAAACAGCAGTTAGGAGAAAAACCATCCCAACAACAGAATCATCAAAAATGGAGTGAAAAATGTCCTCATCATTTCCTCTTAGATTTTTGAAGACAGATTAAAAAGGAGGGAAGTAAAGGAGATGAAATCAGGTGTGAATGGTGTTCAAGCTTTTCTCCATCACTTTACTCAATCTTTCCTCTAAACTCTTTCTGGTCACATGACCTCCAGTTACACAGAAAACTGCTTTTATCCAAACAGAGAGGTTTTTTCCTCTTTACCTGAAAATCCTGTTAGCTTCTCACACATTTCTGCAGATGGACAAACTGGTAGTAGATGATGCAGATCTTCAACTTGGTCTGAACGCAGTGTTAGTGTGTGATTGTGTGTTGGTGTGTGTCAGTGTGGGTGTCATGGAAACGGAATCGGAATCATTCTGGAACTTCACTCTGTGACACTGTGAGTTCTGACCAGATGCAGGACCACTGTGTCCACTGCTGCAAAGGAGTTCTCTTCTTTCTCATTGTTTTAACAAACTAAACAGAAGAAGAAGAAGAAGATCTCTTCCTTTCCTTTTCACCCTCAGTGTTTGGAGTTGTTGATATTGAGCACTGAGGAGGATGAGAAAGAAACTAATGCAGCAAAATAAAGCCAGAAAATCCTCCAGTAAAAGTCTTTCACCTGAATCCACCAGCAGCACTCCTTCACTCTCAGAAGGAAAAGTCCCGGAGTAAACATTTAAAATAAATCCATTACGCAAAAAATATAAACATTTCCATTAAAAATTGCATAAAATCATTAAAACAAAGAGAAGTTGTTTTTTAAATATTTATTGAAGACATTCCACATTCACACCAAAATAAAAAAAGATTTTTATATAGACTTATTTTCCATATAGAGCTATAGTGAGTAAGATAGATATTTTTAACAAAAATCTCTGTGAAACAGATATATACACAACGCCGAGTATTTAACACTATACAGGGACTTGGAGTGAATGTGTTTACGCTCACCTAGAATACAAAT
>NC_080710.1:34005779-34055779 GCF_019097595.1 Hemibagrus wyckioides | reverse complement strand
TTACTTCACAACGGACTGATAACACACTCACTGTGGATCTACATATGACTGTTACTATGGTTACGGCACATTTAATCTAAATCTGGTTAAAAATCCTGTCTGAAATTTACTCTACATCTTCTTCCTACACTGTGAGAGTGACGCTGAAACACACCCCCACCTGAACAGTCAGTCACGAGACCTGCTTACACTCTAGACTTCAGATTCTGAACAGAAGAATTAAACATTACATTAAAATTTATTTTTTAATAAGAGAGATTAAGACTTGGCACTATATTGCCAAAAGTATTGCGACACCCCTCCAGATCATTGAGTTCAGGTGTTGGGCTCCGCCCCTTAGTTCTAGTGAAAGGAACTCTTAATGTTTCAGCTTCATCCCAAGACATTTTGGACAATTTCATGCTCTTTGTGGGAACAGTTTGGGGATGACCCCTTCCTCTTCCAACATGACTGTACACCAGTGACCAAAGCAAGGTCCATAAAGACATGGATGAGTGAGTTTGGTGTGGAGGAACTTGACTGTCCTGCACAGAGTCCTGACCTCAACCCCATAGAACACCTTTGGGATGAATTAGAGTGGAGACTGTGAGCCAGACCTTCTCGTCCAACATCAGTGCCTGACCTCACAAATGCACTTCTAGAGGAATGGTCAAAAATTCCCATAAACACACTCCTAAACCTTGTGGAAAGCCTTCCCAGAAGAGTTGAAGCTGTTATAGCTGCAAAGGGCGGGACAACTCCATATTACATTCATGTACATGTAAAGGCAGACGTCCCAATACTTTTGGCAATAAAGTGTAAAACTAATGTCAGAAAAATAAGTAGATTCTATCTATTGTGTGAGTTTTTGTGTGTATTTTTTTAATGTTTATTGTCACAAACATCTTAATTGTAATTAAAGTATAATTTAATTGATTTTCCAAAGATTTATGACTTTTACCATCTATCACTAAAACAGCACCACCTATTGGCAGAGACACAAAACAATATTTTATTTTTTTCAAATGTACACAACACACACACACACACACACACACACACACACAGGTTAATACACCACAAAATCCAAGCAGTGCTGTTACTGGTGGATGCTCTGATTGTGTAAGATTATTAAAATAAAATATGACCTACACACAACAACACAGAGCGACACACAACACAGAACTACACAGAACACAGAACTACACACAACACAGAACTACACAGAACACAGAACTACACACAACACAGAACTACACACAACACAGAACTACACACAACACAGAACTACACACAACAACACAGAGCTACACACAACACAGAACTACACACAACACAGAACTACACACAACACAGAACTACACACAACAACACAGAGCTACACACAACAACACAGAACTACACACAACACAGAGCTACACACAACCCAGAGCTACACAACAACACAGAGCTACACAACAACACAGAGCTACACACAACCCAGAGCTACACACAACACAGAGCTACACACAACACAGAGCTACACACAACACAGAGCTACACACAACAAAGAGCTACATACAACACAGAACTACACACAACACAGAGCTACACACAACAACACAGAGCTACACACAACACAGAGCTACATACAACACAGAACTACACACAACACAGAGCTATACACAACACAGAACTACACACAACAACACAGAGCTATACACAACAACACAGAGCTACACACAACACAGAGCTATACACAACAACACAGAGCTACACACAACACAGAGCTATACACAACAACACAGAGCTATACACAACAACACAGAGCTACACACAACAACACAGAGCTATACACAACACAGAACTACACACAACACAGAGCTACACACAACACAGAGCTATACACAACAACACAGAACTACACACAACAACACAGAGCTACACAACAACACAGAGCTACACACAACAACACAGAGCTACACACAACAACACAGAGCTACACACAACACAGAACTACACACAACAACACAGAGCTACATACAACAACACAGAGCTACACACAACAACACAGAGCTACACACAACATAGAGCTACACACAACACAGAGCTACACACAACAAAGAGCTACATACAACAACACAGAACTACACACAACAACACAGAGCTACACACAACAACACAGAGCTACACACAACATAGAGCTACACACAACACAGAACTACACACAACAACACAGAGCTACACACAACAACACAGAGCTACACACAACATAGAGCTACACACAACACAGAACTACACACAACAACACAGAGCTACACACAACAACACAGAGCTACACACAACAACACAGAGCTACACACAACATAGAGCTACACACAACACAGAACTACACACAACAACACAGAGCTACACACAACAACACAGAGCTACACACAACAACACAGAGCTACATACAACAACACAGAGCTACACACAACAACACAGAACTACACACAACAACACAGAGCTACACACAACAACACAGAGCTACACACAACATAGAGCTACACACAACACAGAACTACACACAACAACACAGAGCTACACACAACAACACAGAGCTACACACAACAACACAGAGCTACATACAACAACACAGAGCTACACACAACAACACAGAGCTACACACAACAACACAGAACTACACACAACAACACAGAACTACACACAACAACACAGAACTACACACAACAACACAGAGCTACACACAACAACACAGAGCTACACACAACAACACAGAGCTACATACAACAACACAGAGCTACACACAACAACACAGAACTACACACAACAACACAGAACTACACACAACAACACAGAACTACACACAACAACACAGAACTACACACAACAACACAGAACTACACACAACACAGAGCTACACACAACACAGAGCTACACAACAACACAGAGCTACACACAACACAGAGCTACACACAACAACACAGAACTACACACAACAACACAGAGCTACACACAACAACACAGAGCTACACACAACAACACAGAACTACACACCACAGAACTACACACAACAACACAGAGCTACACACAACACAGAACTACACACAACACAGAGCTACACACAACAACACAGAACTACACACAACAACACAGAGCTACACACAACAACACAGAGCTACACATAACCCAGAACTACACACAACAACCCAGAACTACACACAACTACACACAACACAGAGCTACACACAACACAGAACTACACACAACACAGAACTACACACAACACAGAGCTACACAACAACACAGAGCTACACACAACACAGAACTACACACAACACAGAGCTACACAACAACACAGAGCTACACACAACACAGAGCTACACACAACAACACAGAACTACACACAACAACACAGAGCTACACACAACAACACAGAGCTACACACAACACAGAGCTACACACAACAACACAGAACTACACACAACAACACAGAGCTACACACAACAACACAGAGCTACACATAACCCAGAACTACACACAACAACCCAGAACTACACACAACTACACACAACACAGAGCTACACACAACACAGAGCTACACACAACACAGAACTACACACAACACAGAGCTACACACAACAACACAGAACTACACACAACAACACAGAGCTACACACAACAACACAGAGCTACACACAACAACACAGAGCTACACACAACACAGAACTACACACAACACAGAACTACACACAACACAGAGCTACATACAACACAGAGCTACACACAACACAGAGCTACACACAACACAGAGCTACACACAACACAGAACTACACACAACAACACAGAACTACACACAACACAGAACTACACACAACAACAGAGAGCTACATACAACACAGAACTACACACAACACAGAGCTACACACAACAACACAGAACTACACACAACACAGAGCTACACACAACAACACAGAGCTACACACAACACAGAGCTACACACAACACAGAACTACACACAACACAGAGCTACATACAACACAGAGCTACACACAACAACACAGAGCTACACACAACAACACAGAGCTACACACAACAACACAGAACTACACACAACAACAGAGAGCTACATACAACACAGCTACACACAACAACACAGAACTACACACAACACAGAACTACACACAACAACAGAGAGCTACACACAACACAGAACTACACACAACAACACAGAGCGACACACAACACAGAACTACACAACAACACAGAACTACACACAACACAGAGCTACACACAACACAGAACTACACACAACACAGAGCTACACACAACAACCCAGAACTACAGACAACACAGAGCTACACACAACAACACAGAACTACACACAACACAGAGCTACACACAACAACACAGAACTACACACAACAACACAGAACTACACACAACACAGAGCTACACACAACAACACAGAACTACACACAACAACACAGAACTACACACAACAACACAGAGCTACACACAACAACACAGAACTACACACAACAACCCAGAACTACACACAACACAGAACTACACACAACACAGAACTACACACAACACAGAGCTACACACAACAACACAGAACTACACACAACAACACAGAACTACACACAACAACACAGAACTACACACAACAACACAGAGCTACACACAACACAGAACTACACACAACACAGAGCTACACACAACACAGAGCTACACACAACAACACAGAACTACACACAACAACACAGAACTACACACAACAACACAGAGCTACACACAACACAGAACTACACACAACACAGAGCTACACACAACAACACAGAACTACACACAACACAGAACTACACACAACACAGAGCTACACACAACACAGAACTACACACAACACAGAGCTACACACAACACAGAGCTACACACAACACAGAACTACACACAACACAGAGCTACACACAACACAGAACTACACACAACACAGAGCTACACACAACAACACAGAACTACACACAACAACACAGAACTACACACAACAACACAGAGCTACACACAACACAGAACTACACACAACACAGAGCTACACACAACAACACAGAACTACACACAACACAGAGCTACACACAACAAAGAGCTACATACAACACAGAACTACACACAACAACACAGAACTACACACAACACAGAACTACACACAACATAGAACTACACACAACACAGAACTACACACAACATAGAACTACACACAACACAGAGCTACACACAACACAGAGCTACACACAACACAGAACTACACACAACACAGAGCTACACACAACAACACAGAACTACACACAACACAGAACTACACACAACACAGAGCTACACACAACACAGAGCTACACACAACAACACAGAGCTACGCACAACACAGAACTACACACAACACAGAGCTACACACAACAACACAGAGCTACACACAACACAGAACTACACACAACACAGAGCTACACACAACACAGAACTACACACAACACAGAGCTACACACAACAACACAGAGCTACACACAACAGAGCTACACACAACAAAGAGCTACATACAACAACACAGAACTACACACAACAACACAACTACACAACAACACAGAGCTACACACAACACAGAACTACACACAACAACACAGAACTACACACAACAACACAGAGCTACACACAACACAGAGCAACATACAACAACACAGCTACACACAACAACACAGAACTACACAACAACACAGAACTACACACCAACACAGAACTACACACAACAACACAGAGCTACACACAACACAGAACTACACACAACACTGAACTACACACAACAACATAGAACTACACACAACACAGAGCTACACACAACACAGAACTACACACAACAACACAGAGCTACACACAACAACACAGAGCTACACACAACACAGAACTACACATAACACAGAGCTACACAACAACCCAGAGCTACACACAACAACCCAGAGCTACACACAACACAGAGCTACACACAACACAGAGCTACACACAACAACACAGAGCTACACACAACAACACAGAACTACACACAACACAGAGCTACACAACAACACAGAGCTACACACAACAACACAGAACTACACACAACAACACAGAGCTACACACAACACAGAGCTACACACAACACAGAGCTACACACAACACAGAGCTACACACAACAACACAGAACTACACACAACACAGAGCTACACACAACAACACAGAGCTACACACAACAACACAGAACTACACACAACAACACAGAGCTACACACAACACAGAGCTACACACAACACAGAACTACACACAACAACACAGAGCTACACACAACACAGAACTACACACAACAACACAGAGCTACACACAACAACACAGAGCTACATACAACACAGAGCTACACACAACACAGAGCTACACACAACAACACAGAGCTACACACAACACAGAGCTACACACAACAACACAGAACTACACACAACACAGAGCTATACACAACACAGAACTACACACAACACAGAGCTACATACAACAACACAGAGCTACACACAACAACACAGAACTACACACAACACAGAACTACACACAATACAGAACTACACACAACACAGAGCTACACACAACAACACAGAGCTACATACAACACAGAGCTACACACAACACAGAACTACACACAACACAGAGCTACACACAACACAGAGCTACACACAACAAAGAGCTACATACAACAACACAGAACTACACACAACACAACTACACAACAACACAGAGCTACACACAACACAGAACTACACACAACAACACAGAACTACACACAACACAGAACTACACACAACAACACAGAGCTACACACAACAACACAGAGCTACATACAACACAGAGCTACACACAACAACACAGAACTACACACAACACAGAACTACACACAATACAGAACTACACACAACACAGAGCTACACACAACAACACAGAGCTACATACAACAACACAGAGCTACACACAACACAGAACTACACACAACACAGAGCTACACACAACACAGAGCTACACACAACAAAGAGCTACATACAACAAAGAGCTACATACAACACAGAACTACACACAACACAACTACACAACAACACAGAGCTACACACAACACAGAACTACACACAACAACACAGAACTACACACAACACAGAACTACACACAACAACACAGAGCTACACACAACACAGCTACATACAACAACACAGAGCTACACACAACAACACAGAGCTACACAACAACACAGAGCTACACACAACACAGAACTACACACAACAACACAGAACTACACATAACACAGAGCTACACACAACACAGAGCTACACACAACAACACAGAACTACACACAACACAGAGCTACACACAACAACACAGAACTACACACAACACAGAGCTACACACAACACAGAGCTACACACAACAACACAGAACTACACACAACACAGAGCTACACACAACACAGAGCTACACACAACAACACAGAACTACACACAACACAGAGCTACACACAACACAGCTACACACAACACAGAACTACACAACAACACAGAACTACACACAACACAGAGCTACATACAACAACACAGAGCTACACACAACAACACAGAGCTACACACAACAACACAGAGCTACACACAACACAGAGCTACACACAACAACACAGAGCTACACACAACAACACAGAACTACATACAACAACACAGAGCTACACACAACACAGAGCTACATACAACAACACAGAGCTACACACAACAACACAGAGCTACATACAACAACACAGAGCTACACACAACAACACAGAGCTACACACAACAACACAGAGCTACACACAACAACACAGAACTACATACAACAACACAGAGCTACACACAACACAGAGCTACATACAACAACACAGAGCTACACACAACAACACAGAGCTACACACAACAACACAGAGCTACACACAACACAGAACTACACACAACAACACAACTACACAGAACTACACACAACACAGAACTACACACAACACAGAGCTACACACAACACAGAGCTACACACAACACAGAGCTACACACAACAACACAGAGCTACACACAACACAGAACTACACACAACACAGAGCTACACACAACAACACAGAGCTACACACAACAACACAGAGCTACATACAACAACACAGAGCTACATACAACACAGAGCTACACACAACAACACAGAACTACACACAACACAGAACTACACAACAACAACACAGAACTACACAACAACACAGAGCTACACACAACACAGAGCTACACACAACACAGAGCTACACACAACAACACAGAGCTACACACAACAACACAGAGCTACATACAACACAGAGCTACACACAACAACACAGAGCTACACACAACACAGAACTACACACAACAACACAGAGCTACACAAACAACACAGAGCTACACACAACAACACAGAACTACACACAACACAAAGCTACATACAACACAGAGCTACACACAACAACACAGAGCTACACACAACACAGAGCTACACACAACAGAGCTACACACAACACAGAACTACACACAACACAGAGCTACACACAACACAGAGATACACACAACAACACAGAGCTACACAACAACACAGAACTACACACAACAACACAGAACTACACACAACACAGAGCTACACACAACACAGAGCTACACACAACAACACAGAGCTACACAACAACACAGAACTACACACAACAACACAGAACTACACACAACACAGAGCTACACACAACACAGAGCTACACACAACAACACAGAGCTACACACAACACAGAGCTACACACAACAACACAGAGCTACACACAACACAGAACTACACACAACAACACAGAGCTACACACAACACAGAGCTACACACAACACAGAGCTACACACAACAACACAGAGCTACACACAACACAGAGCTACACACAACACAGAGCTACACACAACAACACAGAGCTACACACAACACAGAGCTACACACAACAACACAGAGCTACACACAACACAGAGCTACACACAACAACACAGAGCTACACACAACAACACAGAGCTACACACAACACAGAACTACACACAACAACACAGAGCTACACACAACACAAAGCTACATACAACACAGAACTACACACAACAACACAGAGCTACACACAACACAGAACTACACACAACACAGAACTACACACAACACAGAACTACACACAACAACACAGAGCTACACACAACACAGAACTACACACAACAACACAGAACTACACACAACACAGAACTACACACAACAACACAAAGCTACATACAACACAGAGCTACACACAACAACACAGAGCTACACACAACAACACAGAGCTACATACAACACAGAACTACACACAACAACACAGAACTACACACAACAACACAGAACTACACACAACACAGAGCTAGACACAACAACACAGAGCTACACACAACACAAAGCTACATACAACACAGAACTACACACAACACAGAACTACACACAACAACACAGAGCTACACACAACACAAAGCTACATACAACAACACAGAACTACACAACAACACAGAACTACACACAACACAGAGCTACACACAACACAGAACTACACACAACACAGAACTACACACAACAACACAGAACTACACACAACACAAAGCTACACACAACACAAAGCTACACACAACAACACAGAACTACACACAACAACACAGAGCTACACACAACACAGAGCTACACACAACAACACAGAACTACACACAACACAGAGCTACACACAACAACACAGAACTACACACAACAACACAAAGCTACACACAACACAAAGCTACACACAACAACACAGAACTACACACAACAACACAGAGCTACACACAACACAGAGCTACACACAACACAGAGCTACACACAACAACACAGAGCTACACACAACACAGAGCTACATACAACAACACAGAACTACACACAACAACACAGAACTACACACAACAACCCAGAGCTACACACAACAACCCAGAACTACACACAACAACACAGAACTACACACAACAACACAGAGCTACACACAACAACACAAAGCTACACACAACAACACAGAACTACACACAACAACACAGAGCTACACACAACAACACAGAGCTACACACAACACAGAGCTACATACAACAACACAGAACTACACACAACAACACAGAACTACACACAACAACACAGAGCTACACACAACAACCCAGAACTACACACAACAACACAGAGCTACACACAACAACACAGAACTACACACAACAACACAAAGCTACACACAACACAGAGCTACATACAACAACACAGAGCTACACACAACAACACAGAGCTACACACAACAACCCAGAACTACACACAACAACACAGAGCTACACACAACAACACAGAACTACACACAACAACACAACTACACAGAACTACACACAACAACACAGAACTACACAACAACAACACAGAACTACACAACAACACAGAGCTACACACAACACAGAGCTACACACAACAACACAGAGCTACACACAACACAGAGCTACATACAACAACACAGAGCTACACACAACAACACAGAGCTACACACAACAACACAGAGCTACACACAACACAGAACTACACACAACAACACAGAACTACACACAACAACACAACTACACAGAACTACACACAACAACACAGAACTACACAACAACAACACAGAACTACACAACAACACAGAGCTACACACAACACAGAGCTACACACAACAACACAGAGCTACACACAACACAGAGCTACACACAACACAGAACTACACACAACAACACAGAGCTACACACAACAACACAGAGCTACACACAACACAGAGCTACACAACAACACAGAACTACACACAACAACACAGAACTACACACAACACAGAACTACACACAACAACACAGAGCTACACACAACACAGAACTACACACAACAACACAGAGCTACACACAACACAAAGCTACATACAACACAGAACTACACACAACAACACAGAACTACACACAACAACACAAAGCTACACACAACACAAAGCTACACACAACAACACAGAGCTACACACAACAACACAGAGCTACACACAACACAGAGCTACACACAACAACACAGAACTACACAACAACACAGAACTACACACAACACAGAGCTACACACAACAACCCAGAACTACACACAACAACACAGAACTACACACAACAACACAGAGCTACACACAACAACACAAAGCTACACACAACACAGAACTACACACAACAACACAGAACTACACACAACAACACAAAGCTACACACAACACAAAGCTACACACAACACAGAACTACACACAACAACACAGAGCTACACACAACAACACAGAACTACACACAGCAACACAGAACTACACACAACACAGAGCTACACACAACAACACAGAACTACACACAGCAACACAGAACTACACACAACACAGAACTACACACACAACAAGCTAAGGACTGAAGTAAGTGTATATCTAAACAATATACTACAGGACAGATACACAACACAGTCACTGCACTGAAATTTTACCATAAATTATTACAGTAAATAAATTATTACATCAACACCAAGATTACTAACATTCATGGATCATTCTAGTGTGTTCAACTGGATCACATCATTCGCCTAAACTGGATCACTCCAGTATGATAATTTGGCTAATTCAGTTACCTGGATCTTGCCAATGATTACTTCAACTACCAAATCTGGATCCCTTTAATTCACCTGAACTGGATCTCTTTATATCACCTGAACTGGATCTCGTTATATCACCTGAACTGATCTCTTTATATCACCTGAATGGTCTCTCTTTATATCACCTGAACTGTTTCTCTTTACATCACCTGAACTGGATCTCTTTATATCACCTGAACTGATCTCTTTATATCACCTGAACTGTTTCTCTTTACATCACCTGAACTGGATCTCTTTATATCACCTGAACTGATCTCTTTATATCACCTGAACTGTTTCTCTTTACATCACCTGAACTGGATCTCTTTATGTCACCTGAACTGATCTCTTTATGTCACCTGAACGGTCTCTCTTTATATCACCTGAACGTGATCTCTTTATATCACCTGAATGTGATCTCTTTACATCACCTGAACTGTTTCTCTTTACATCACCTGAATGGTCTCTCTTTATATCACCTGAATGGTCTCTCTTTATATCACCTGAACGTGATCTCTTTATATCACCTGAACTGATCTCTTTATATCACCTGAATGGTCTCTCTTTATATCACCTGAACTGTTTCTCTTTACATCACCTGAACTGGATCTCTTTATGTCACCTGAACTGATCTCTTTATGTCACCTGAACGGTCTCTCTTTATATCACCTGAACGTGATCTCTTTATATCACCTGAACGTGATCTCTTTACATCACCTGAACTGTTTCTCTTTACATCACCTGAATGGTCTCTCTTTATATCACCTGAACGGGATCTCTTTATATCACCTGAACTGATCTCTTTATATCACCTGAACGGTCTCTCTTTATATCACCTGAACCTGATCTCTTTATATCACCTGAACTGGATCTCGTTATATCACCTGAACTGTCTCTCTTTATATTACCTGAACCTGATCTCTTTATATCACCTGAACTGGATCTCGTTATATCACCTGAACTGTCTCTCTTTATATTACCTGAACTGGATCTCTTTATATTACCTGAACTGGATCTCGTTATATCACCTGAACTGTCTCTCTTTATATTACCTGAACTGGATCTCTTTATATCACCTGAACTGGATCTCTTTATATCACCTAAACTGGATCTCTTTATATCACCTAAACTGGATCTCTTTATATCACCTGAACGGTCTCTCTTTATATCACCTGAACGGTCTCTCTTTATATCACCTGAACTGGATCTCGTTATATCACCTGAACTGGATCTCTTTATATCACCTGAACGGTCTCTCTTTATATCACCTGAACTGGATCTCGTTATATCACCTGAATTGGATCTCTTTATATCACCTGAACTGATCTCTTTATATCACCTGAATGGTCTCTCTTTATATCACCTGAACGTGATCTCTTTATATCACCTGAACTGATCTCTTTATATCACCTGAACTGTTTCTCTTTACATCACCTGAACTGGATCTCTTTATATCACCTGAACGGTCTCTCTTTATATCACCTGAACCTGATCTCTTTATATCACCTGAATGGTCTCCCTTTATATTACCTGAACTGGATCTCTTTATATCACCTGAACTGATCTCTTTATGTCACCTGAACTGGATCTCGTTATATCACCTGAACTGATCTCTTTATATCACCTGAATGGTCTCTCTTTATATCACCTGAACTGATCTCTTTATATCACCTGAATGGTCTCTCTTTATATCACCTGAACGTGATCTCTTTATATCACCTGAACTGATCTCTTTATGTCACCTGAACTGGATCTCGTTATATCACCTGAACTGATCTCTTTATGTCACCTGAATGGTCTCTCTTTATATTACCTGAACTGGATAACTGTAATGACCTAAAATGGATCACTACAGTCACCTAAAGTTGACCTCACTGGCCTGATCACTGTTGTGACCTAAACTGTACGAGTTCACATCACTGTTACCCCAAAACTAAACATCTCCAGAAACACACAGAACCAGTAAAGATAAAACCACCAGTTGTGAAAAAACCATTGGCAGGCTGTGGGGGAGGGGCATGCTGAGTCAGGTGAAAGGACATGCAAATTTAAGGCTTATTTCAGAAGTATACAATACCTACATCACTGAAGGGGCGGGGTCAGCTATCCCAAGGCACCTCCTCACTCACAGACTGACAGGGCAATATACACGAGAGGTACACTTTAACATTTTTACAATACACACACACATAATGACTTACTGAACACACTCACACACTGACTTACTGAACACACACACACACACACAATGACTTACTGAACACACTCCCACACACAATGACTTACTGAACACACTCACACACACAATGACTTACTGAACACACTCACACACACACATTGACTTACTGAACACACTCCCACACACAATGACTTACTGAACACACTCACACACACAATGACTTACTGAACACACTCACACACTGACTTACTGAACACACACACACACAATGACTTACTGAACACACTCACACACACACATTGACTTACTGAACACACTCCCACACACAATGACTTACTGAACACACACACACACAATGACTTACTGAACACACTCACACACTGACTTACTGAACACACTCCCACACACAATGACTTACTGAACACACTCACACACACACATTGACTTACTGAACACACTCCCACACACAATGACTTACTGAACACACACACACACATAATGACTTACTGAACACACTCACACACTGACTTACTGAACACACACACACACACAATGACTTACTGAACACACTCACACACACACATTGACTTACTGAACACACTCCCACACACAATGACTTACTGAACACACTCCCACACACAATGACTTACTGAACACACACACACTGACTTACTGAACACACACAGACTTACTGAACACACCCACACATACACACATTGACTTACTGAACACACTCACACACACTGACTTACTGAACACACTCACACACAATGACTTACTGAACACACTCCCACACACAATGACTTACTGAACACACTCACACACAATGACTTACTGAACACACTCCCACACACAATGACTTACTGAACACACTCCCACACACAATGACTTACTGAACACACTCACACACTGACTTACTGAACACACACACACACACAATGACTTACTGAACACACTCCCACACACAATGACTTACTGAACACACTCTCACACACACACACACATTGACTTACTGAACACACACACACACACATTGACTTACTGAACACACACACACACACACACACTGACTTACTGAACACACACACACACACACACATTGACTTACTGAACACACACACACACACACACACATTGACTTACTGAACACACTCACACACACAATGACTTACTGAACACACTCACACACACTGACTTACTGAACACACTCACACACACACATTGACTTACTGAACACACTCACACACACAATGACTTACTGAACACACTGTCACACACACACATTGACTTACTGAACACACTCACACACACATTGACTTACTGAACACACTCACACACACAATGACTTACTGAACACACACACACAATGACTTACTGAACACACACACACTGACTTACTGAACACACACAGACTTACTGAACACACCCACACATACACACATTGACTTACTGAACACACTCACACACACTGACTTACTGAACACACTCACACACATTGACTTACAGAACACACACACACACACACACATTGACTTACTGAACACACTCACACACATTGACTTACTGAACACACACACACACACACACACATTGACTTACTGAACACACTCACACACACTGACTTACTGAACACACTCACACACTGACTTACAGAACACACACACACAATGACTTACTGAACACACTCACACACTGACTTACTGAACACACTCACACACATTGACTTACTGAACACACACACACACACACACACACATTGACTTACTGAACACACTCACACACACTGACTTACTGAACACACTCACACACATTGACTTACAGAACACACACACACACACAATGACTTACTGAACGCACTCACACACACACACATAATGACTTACTGAACACACTCACACACACAATGACTTACTGAACACACTCACACACTGACTTACTGAACACACACACACACACACAATGACTTACTGAACGCACTCACACACACACACATAATGACTTACTGAACACACTCCCACACACAATGACTTACTGAACACACTCACACACTGACTTACTGAACACACACACACACACACACAATGACTTACTGAACACACTCCCACACACAATGACTTACTGAACACACTCTCACACACACACACACATTGACTTACTGAACACACACACACACACATTGACTTACTGAACACACACACACACACACACACATTGACTTACTGAACACACACACACACACACACACACACATTGACTTACTGAACACACACACACACACAATGACTTACTGAACACACTCACACACACTGACTTACTGAACACACTCACACACACACATTGACTTACTGAACACACTCACACACACAATGACTTACTGAACACACTGTCACACACACACATTGACTTACTGAACACACTCACACACACACATTGACTTACTGAACACACTCACACACACAATGACTTACTGAACACACTCACACACAATGACTTACTGAACACACACACACTGACTTACTGAACACACACACACTGACTTACTGAACACACACAGACTTACTGAACACACCCACACATACACACATTGACTTACTGAACACACTCACACACACTGACTTACTGAACACACTCACACACATTGACTTACAGAACACACACACACACACACATTGACTTACTGAACACACTCACACACATTGACTTACTGAACACACACACACACACACATTGACTTACTGAACACACTCACACACACTGACTTACTGAACACACTCACACACTGACTTACAGAACACACACACACAATGACTTACTGAACACACTCACACACTGACTTACTGAACACACTCACACACATTGACTTACTGAACACACACACACACACACACACACATTGACTTACTGAACACACTCACACACACTGACTTACTGAACACACTCACACACATTGACTTACAGAACACACACACACACACAATGACTTACTGAACGCACTCACACACACACACATAATGACTTACTGAACACACACACACACACACACATTGACTTACTGAACACACTCACACACATTGACTTACTGAACACACTCACACACACACATTGACTTACTGAACACACTCACACACACACATTGACTTACTGAACACACTCACACACATTCACTTACTGAACACACTCACACACACTGACTTACTGAACACACTCACACACATTGACTTACAGAACACACACACACACAATGACTTACTGAACACACTCACACGCTGACTTACTGAACACACACACACATTGACTTACTGAACACACACACACACAGACTTACTGAACACACACACACACATTGACTTGCTGAACACACACACACACATTGACTTACTGAACACACACACACACATTGACTTACTGAACACACTCACACACACACATTGACTTACTGAACACACACACACACATTGACTTACTGAACACACTCACACACACATTGACTTACTGAACACACACACACACATTGACTTGCTGAACACACACACACACACACTGACTTACTGAGCACACTCACACACATTGACTTACTGAGCACACACACACACACACATTGACTTACTGAGCACACACACACACACATTGACTTACTGAACACACACACACACATTGACTTACTGAACACACTCACACACACATTGACTTACTGAACACACTCACACACACATTGACTTACTGAACACACACACACACACACACTGACTTACTGAACACACACACACACATTGACTTGCTGAACACACACACACACACACACATTGACTTACTGAGCACACTCACACACATTGACTTACTGAACACACACACACATTGACTTACTGAGCACACACACTCACACACATTGACTTACTGAACACGCACACACACTGACTTACTGAACACACACACACACACACATTGACTTACTGAACACACACACACATTGACTTACTGAACACACACACATTGACTTACTGAACACACACACACACACACATTGACTTACTGAACACACACACACATTGACTTACTGAGCACACTCACACACACACACACACATTGACTTACTGAACACACACACACAGACTTACTGAACACACTCACACACACACATTGACTTACTGAACACACTCACACACACACATTGACTTACTGAACACACACACACTGACTTACTGAACACACACACACACACACTGACTTACTGAACACACACACACACAATGACTTACTGAACACACTCACACACACTGACTTACTGAACACACACACATTGACTTACTGAACACACACACACACATTGACTTACTGAACACACACACACATTGACTTACTGAACACACACACACACATTGACTTACTGAACACACTCACACACACATTGACTTACTGAACACACACACTGACTTACTGAACACACACACACACATTGACTTACTGAACACACTCACACACAATGACTTACTGAACACACACACATTGACTTACTGAACACACTCACACACACATTGACTTACTGAACACACACACACATTGACTTACTGAACACACACACACATTGACTTACTGAACACACTCACACACACTGACTTACTGAACACACACACACACACACACATTGACTTACTGAACACACTCACACACACATTGACTTACTGAACACACTCACACATTGACTTACTGAACACACACACATTGATTTACTGAACACACTCTCACACACACACATAATGACTTACTGAACACACACACACACTTACTGAACACACACACACACACATTGACTTACTGAACACACTCACACACACACTTACTGAACACACACACACATTGACTTACTGAACACACTCACACACACATTGACTTACTGAACACACACACATTGACTTACTGAACACTCACACACACTGACTTACTGAACACACTCACACACACATTGACTTACTGAACACACTCACACACACATTGACTTACTGAACACACACATTGACTTACTGAACACTCACACACACTGACTTACTGAACACACTCACACACACATTGACTTACTGAACACACTCACACACACATTGACTTACTGAACACACACACACACACATTGACTTACTGAACACACACACACATTGACTTACTGAACACACACACACACTGACTTACTGAACACACACACACACTGACTTACTGAACACACACACACACTGACTTACTGAACACACACACATAGACTTACTGAACACACACACACTGACTTACTGAACACACTCACACACACACATTGACTTACTGAACACACTCACACACACATTGACTTACTGAACACACTCACACACATTGACTTACTGAACACACACACACACACTGACTTACTGAACACACACACACACACACATTGACTTACTGAACACACACACACACACACATTGACTTACTGAACACACACACACACATTGACTTACTGAACACACTCACACGCTGACTTACTGAACACACACACACATTGACTTACTGAACACACACACACACACACTGACTTACTGAACACACACACACACACATTGACTTACTGAACACACACACACACACACACACTGACTTACTGAACACACTCACACACACATTGACTTACTGAACACACTCACACACACAATGACTTACTGAACACACTCACACACATTGACTTACTGAACACACACACACACACACACTGACTTACTGAACACACTCACACACACACATAATGACTTACTGAACACACTTATACACATTGACTTACTGAACACACTCACACACATTGACTTACTGAACACACACACACCCAATGACTTACTGAACACACACACATTGACTTACTGAACACACACACACATTGACTTACTGAACACACACACACACTGACTTACTGAACACACACACACACACCCAATGACTTACTGAACACACACACATTGACTTACTGAACACACACACACATTGACTTACTGAACACACTCTCACACACACACACTGACTTACTGAACACACTCACACACACAATGACTTACTGAACACACTCTCACACACACACACATTGACTTACTGAACACACACACACACACACTTACTGAACACACACACACACATTGACTTACTGAACACACTCACACACACTGACTTACTGAACACACTCACACATTGACTTACTGAACACACTCACACACACAATGACTTACTGAACACACTCTCACACACACACACATTGACTTACTGAACACACACACACACTTACTGAACACACACACACACACATTGACTTACTGAACACACACACACATTGACTTACTGAACACACTCACACACACACACACATTGACTTACTGAACACACTCACACACACACTGACTTACTGAACACACTCTCACACACACACACACATTGACTTACTGAACACACTCACACACACACACACAATGACTTACTGAACACACTCTCACACACACACACATTGACTTACTGAACACACACACACACATTGACTTACTGAACACACACACACACATTGACTTACTGAACACACACACACACACACACACTGACTTACTGAACACACACACACACACACTGACTTACTGAACACACACACACACACACATTGACTTACTGAACACACACACACACAATGACTTACTGAACACACTCACACACACTGACTTACTGAACACACTCACACACACACATTGACTTACTGAACACACACACACACACATTGACTTACTGAACACACTCACACACACAATGACTTACTGAACACACTGTCACACACACACAATGACTTACTGAACACACTCACACACACAATGACTTACTGAACACACTCACACACACTGACTTACTGAACACACTCACACACACATTGACTTACTGAACACACTCTCACACACACACATTGACACTGAACACACACACACACACTGACTTACTGAACACACACACACACACACATTGACTTACTGAACACACACACACATTGACTTACTGAACACACACACACACACACACTGACTTACTGAACACACTCACACACACACTGACTTACTGAACACACTCACACACACATAATGACTTACTGAACACACTCACACACACATTGACTTACTGAACACACTCACACACACTGACTTACTGAACACACACACACACACATTGACTTACTGAACACACACACCCAATGACTTACTGAACACACACACATTGACTTACTGAACACACACACACATTGACTTACTGAACACACACACACACACACATAATGACTTACTGAACACACACACCCAATGACTTACTGAACACACACACATTGACTTACTGAACACACACACACTGACTTACTGAACACACTCACACACACACACATTGACTTACTGAACACACTCACACACACATTGACTTACTGAACACACTCTCACACACACACACATTGACTTACTGAACACACTCACACACACAATGACTTACTGAACACACTCTCACACACACACACATTGACTTACTGAACACACACACACACACACTTACTGAACACACACACACACATTGACTTACTGAACACACTCACACACACACTGACTTACTGAACACACTCACACATTGACTTACTGAACACACTCACACACACAATGACTTACTGAACACACTCTCACACACACACACATTGACTTACTGAACACACACACACACTTACTGAACACACACACACACACATTGACTTACTGAACACACTCACACACACATTGACTTACTGAACACTCACACACACTGACTTACTGAACACACTCACACACACATTGACTTACTGAACACACTCACACACACATTGACTTACTGAACACACTCACACACACATTGACTTACTGAACACACTCACACACACATTGACTTACTGAACACACTCACACACATTGACTTACTGAACACACACACACACACATTGACTTACTGAACACACACACACATTGACTTACTGAACACACACACACACACAATGACTTACTGAACACACACACACTGACTTACTGAACACACACACTGACTTACTGAACACACACACACACTGACTTACTGAACACACACACATTGACTTACTGAACACACTCACACACACACATTGACTTACTGAACACACTCACACACACATTGACTTACTGAACACACACACACACACATTGACTTACTGAACACACACACATTGACTTACTGAACACACACACACACACATTGACTTACTGAACACACACACACATTGACTTACTGAACACACACACACACACACTGACTTACTGAACACACTCACACACACACTGACTTACTGAACACACTCACACACACATAATGACTTACTGAACACACTCACACACACATTGACTTACTGAACACACTCACACACACACATTGACATACTGAACACACTCACACACACTGACTTACTGAACACACACACACACATTGACTTACTGAACACACACACACCCAATGACTTACTGAACACACACACATTGACTTACTGAACACACACACACATTGACTTACTGAACACACACACACACACAATGACTTACTGAACACACACACACACTGACTTACTGAACACACACACACTGACTTACTGAACACACTCACACACACACATTGACTTACTGAACACACTCACACACACATTGACTTACTGAACACACACACACACACACATTGACTTACTGAACACACACACACACATTGACTTACTGAACACACACACACACATTGACTTACTGAACACACTCACACGCTGACTTACTGAACACACACACACATTGACTTACTGAACACACACACACACAGACTTACTGAACACACACACACACACATTGACTTACTGAACACACACACACACACTGACTTACTGAACACACTCACACACACACATTGACTTACTGAACACACTCACACACACAATGACTTACTGAACACACACACACATTGACTTACTGAACACACACACACACACACACATAATGACTTACTGAACACACACACACACTGACTTACTGAACACACACACATTGACTTACTGAACACACACACACTGACTTACTGAACACACTCACACACACACATTGACTTACTGAACACACTCACACACACATTGACTTACTGAACACACACACACACACACACTGACTTACTGAACACACTCACACACACACATAATGACTTACTGAACACACTCATACACACTGACTTACTGAACACACTCACACACACACATAATGACTTACTGAACACACACACACCCAATGACTTACTGAACACACACACATTGACTTACTGAACACACACACATTGACTTACTGAACACACACACACACACACTGACTTACTGAACACACTCTCACACACACACACACATTGACTTACTGAACACACTCACACACACACACACATTGACTTACTGAACACACTCACACACACAATGACTTACTGAACACACTCTCACACACACACACATTGACTTACTGAACACACTCACACACACAATGACTTACTGAACACACTCTCACACACACACACATTGACTTACTGAACACACACACACACATTGACTTACTGAACACACACACACACACACACACACTGACTTACTGAACACACACACACACACTGACTTACTGAACACACACACACACACACATTGACTTACTGAACACACTCACACACACAATGACTTACTGAACACACTCACACACACTGACTTACTGAACACACTCACACACACACATTGACTTACTGAACACACACACACATTGACTTACTGAACACACACACACACACACACTGACTTACTGAACACACTCACACACACACTGACTTACTGAACACACTCACACACACATAATGACTTACTGAACACACTCACACACACATTGACTTACTGAACACACTCACACACATAATGACTTACTGAACACACTCACACACACATAATGACTTACTGAACACACTCACACACACATTGACTTACTGAACACACTCACACACACATTGACTTACTGAACACACTCACACACACACATTGACTTACTGAACACACACACACACACATTGACTTACTGAACACACACACACACACATTGACTTACTGAACACACACACACATTGACTTACTGAACACACACACACACACACTGACTTACTGAACACACTCACACACACACTGACTTACTGAACACACTCACACACACAATGACTTACTGAACACACTCACACACACTGACTTACTGAACACACTCACACACACACATTGACTTACTGAACACACTCACACACACACATTGACTTACTGAACACACTCACACACACAATGACTTACTGAACACACTGTCACACACACACATTGACTTACTGAACACACTCACACACACAATGACTTACTGAACACACTCACACACACTGACTTACTGAACACACTCACACACACACATTGACTTACTGAACACACACACACATTGACTTACTGAACACACACACACACACACTGACTTACTGAACACACTCACACACACACTGACTTACTGAACACACTCACACACACATAATGACTTACTGAACACACTCACACACACATTGACTTACTGAACACACTCACACACATAATGACTTACTGAACACACTCACACACACATAATGACTTACTGAACACACTCACACACACATTGACTTACTGAACACACTCACACACACACATTGACTTACTGAACACACACACACACACATTGACTTACTGAACACACACACACACACACATTGACTTACTGAACACACACACACATTGACTTACTGAACACACACACACACACACTGACTTACTGAACACACTCACACACACACTGACTTACTGAACACACTCACACACACATAATGACTTACTGAACACACTCACACACACATTGACTTACTGAACACACTCACACACACACATTGACATACTGAACACACTCACACACACTGACTTACTGAACACACACACACACATTGACTTACTGAACACACACACCCAATGACTTACTGAACACACACACATTGACTTACTGAACACACACACACATTGACTTACTGAACACACACACACACACACATAATGACTTACTGAACACACACACACAGACTTACTGAACACACACATTGACTTACTGAACACACACACACATTGACTTACTGAACACACACACACACTGACTTACTGAACACACACACACACACTGACTTACTGAACACACTCACACACACAATGACTTACTGAACACACACACACACACATTGACTTACTGAACACACACACACACATTGACTTACTGAACACACTCACACACATTGACTTACTGAACACACACACACACACACACACACTGACTTACTGAACACAATCACACACACACATTGACTTACTGAACACACACACACACACATTGGCTTACTGAACACACTCACACACACACATTGACTTACTGAGCACACACACACACACTGACTTACTGAACACACTCACACACATTGACTTACAGAACACACACACACACACACAATGACTTACTGAACACACTCACACGCTGACTTACTGAACACACACACACACACACATTGGCTTACTGAACACACTCACACACACACATTGACTTACTGAGCACACACACACACTGACTTACTGAACACACTCACACACATTGACTTACAGAACACACACACACACACACACAATGACTTACTGAACACACTCACACGCTGACTTACTGAACACACACACACACACATTGACTTACTGAACACACTCACACACACACACACACACACAATGACTTACTGAACACACTCACACACACACATTGACTTAGTGAACACACACACACACGTAAAAGTAACGCAATCTGGACACTTTAATGTGACCACCATGAAGTGAAGTCTCTCACCTTTGACCTCACTCCGCGGACCTGCCTGGAAACAGCTGAGCGTTCTTTCTTCAGGAAGTCAGGGTTACTCTTCGACTTCATGATATCTGTAACCACACACACACAAAATATTAATGTTATTACTCTGAACATAAACAGTTCTAACATTGTGGGGAATTTCCTCAGAAGGTCATTTATAGGTAATGGACAAATAAGCGCAGACAAATGAAAGGTGTGTGTGTGTGTGTGTGTGTGTACAGCACTGAGGAGATTCTTTACCATATCCTGGTGTGTGTGTAGGCGTGTCTCTTTCCCCGAGGGCTTCCGTGGCAGCCAGTAGTTTCTCTCTCAGTTTGCTGATGTCACAGTCAGCTTTAGCTCTCACGATGCTCAGCTCTGTGTAAATGTCCTTATATTTATCAGATGCATACTTCTTATCCTGCACACACACACACACACACACACACACACATATATATATTTATGTAAAATAAGTTTACATAATGTTCCTTCTGCACAATTGGTTTTGAGCGAGGTCCCCACTAGACGTACGTGAAATTAATACAAAATTTTATTGCTAGTTGTTTCCTAACTATGCCTTTGTGTCTCCTAAATTCTAATGTTTGTGTTCACCTGCAAAACTACAACAATTATAGAAATGTTTCTGAACAAATAATCTAGTTTCTAGTAATGTCCTCACTACAAATATTAAAGTCCTCATGATGTTATAATTATAATGATATAATGTGTGTGCATTTAAATAATGTTTCTAATAACACTTTCAACATAATACACATATTTTAGCACGTGTGGTTTTTAGCATAAACACATCAGATAAAATGTAGTTTTCTTCCAGTCATATACATCTACATTAGGAAAATAGATATTTTACCAAAATACATGGAATTGTTTTGATTTAGGCTACACAGAAAACTTTTACACATATTTTTAAAGCTACATTTTAGCCTCAGTATATGTTCTTGCACCTCATTTCTTCTGAAGATCATGCTTTGATGATGTTATACAGTTACATGATAGCTTTTCTCACTGTAAACATCTAATTCTTTAAAGCTGGTCATTTTGTTTTCCCAGCAGTTCAGTAGGTTAGAATTGTTAGAAGTCATCATGATGAACCAGGGTGAAATTCTCCATTTTCACACTTGGGGAATAATCAGACTTTTAAACATGTAAATATGTAAATATATTAGGGCTGGGTAAATCTCATTAATTAATTAAAGCTGACAATTATTTTATCACGCATTAACGCAGTTTTTATTATTTTGTAAATTATTTTAAAAGTCTGTTGCTCAGCAGCTCTGAATACACACACAGACAAACCACGGGTGACGGGAGGGGCGGGATGTTGATCTGTATTGGCTTGGGATAAATGTTATGACGCGTCAGAACCAATGAGAGCATTTGGGATAAGCGTAAGACTGCCGCGGGGCTGAAAGGAAGCAGAAAAGAAATAGAACGGGCAGATAAACAAACACGGAGAAAGGCACGGAACACACAGAGAGCGAGAGAGAGAGAGAGAGAGAGAGAGAGAGAGAGAGAGAGCATTAACGCGCGTTAATTCATGACAATCATGCGATTAATCGCGATTAAAAATTTTAATCGTTGCCCAGCCCTAAATTATATATATATACTTTATATTATATACTGACTGTGCACTAAAGTCTGCAGAAAGCAAAGGTTTAACTTTTTATCATGAGATATATGTATATGATATATGTATGAGTAATGTCCAAACAAAGCATGACTGTAACTTTTGTCCTCATAATGCAACACAAGTGTGTGTGTGTTTGTGTGTGTGTGTGAGTGTGTTACCCTCAGTGCAGACTGAAGCTCATCCTTCAGTGAGTTGATCTCCTGTTTCAGATACTGAATCTCTGAGTCCTTTATACGAAGCAGGACCTAAAACACAGTACATACTGAGTGTGTGTGTGTGAGAAATGTGCATGTCCTATGTATCAAAAAAATATGTGTTTGTTTACCTCTAGTTCGTAGAGGTCTTTGCCTTGTGTGAGTGGTGATGGTGTTTTCTCTCCACTGTAGCAGGAACGCATGCGAGAGATCTCCACTGTGAGGCGGTTATTCAGCTCCTAACACACACACACACACACACACAAACAAAAGTTGTTAGAACTCTATTCTATGACTGCACTTCTACCTGGTTGTGTGTGTGTAGTTGTTGATTCTCTCTCTGACACTGCTGCAGTGTGTGTGTGTGTGTGTGTGTGTGTACCTGGTTGTGTGTGTGTAGTTGTTGATTCTCTCTCTGACACTGCTGCAGTGTGTGTGTGTGTGTGTGTGTACCTGGTTGTGTGTGTGTAGTTGTTGATTCTCTCTCTGACACTGCTGCAGTGTGTGTGTGTGTGTGTGTGTGTGTGTACCTGGTTGTGTGTGTGTAGTTGTTGATTCTCTCTCTGACACTGCTGCAGTGTGTGTGTGTGTGTGTGTGTGTGTGTGTGTACCTGGTTGTGCGTGTGTAGTTGTTGATTCTCTCTCTGACACTGCTGCAGTGTGTGTGTGTGTGTGTGTGTGTGTACCTGGTTGTGTGTGTGTAGTTGTTGATTCTCTCTCTGACACTGCTGCAGTGTGTGTGTGTGTGTGTGTGTGTGTGTACCTGGTTGTGTGTGTAGTTGTTGATTCTCTCTCTGACACTGCTGCAGTGTGTGTGTGTGTGTGTGTGTACCTGGTTGTGTGTGTAGTTGTTGATTCTCTCTCTGACACTGCTGCAGTGTGTGTGTGTGTGTGTGTGTGTGTGTGTACCTGGTTGTGTGTGTAGTTGTTGATTCTCTCTCTGACACTGCTGCAGTGTGTGTGTGTGTGTGTGTGTGTGTGTGTGTGTACCTGGTTGTGTGTGTGTAGTTGTTGATTCTCTCTGACACTGCTGCAGTGTGTGTGTGTGTGTGTGTGTGTGTGTGTACCTGGTTGTGCGTGTGTAGTTGTTGATTCTCTCTGACACTGCTGCAGTGTGTGTGTGTGTGTGTGTGTGTGTGTGTACCTGGTTGTGCGTGTGTAGTTGTTGATTCTCTCTGACACTGCTGCAGTGTGTGTGTGTGTGTACCTGGTTGTGTGTGTAGTTGTTGATTCTCTCTGACACTGCTGCAGTGTGTGTGTGTGTGTGTGTGTGTGTACCTGGTTGTGCGTGTGTAGTTGTTGATTCTCTCTGACACTGCTGCAGTGTGTGTGTGTGTGTGTGTGTACCTGGTTGTGTGTGTAGTTGTTGATTCTCTCTGACACTGCTGCAGTGTGTGTGTGTGTGTGTGTGTGTACCTGGTTGTGTGTGTGTAGTTGTTGATTCTCTCTCTGACACTGCTGCAGTGTGTGTGTGTGTGTGTGTGTGTACCTGGTTGTGTGTGTGTAGTTGTTGATTCTCTCTCTGACACTGCTGCAGTGTGTGTGTGTGTGTGTGTGTACCTGGTTGTGTGTGTAGTTGTTGATTCTCTCTGACACTGCTGCAGTGTGTGTGTGTGTGTACCTGGTTGTGTGTGTGTAGTTGTTGATTCTCTCTCTGACACTGCTGCAGTGTGTGTGTGTGTGTACCTGGTTGTGTGTGTGTAGTTGTTGATTCTCTCTCTGACACTGCTGCAGTGTGTGTGTGTGTGTACCTGGTTGTGTGTGTGTAGTTGTTGATTCTCTCTGACACTGCTGCAGTGTGTGTGTGTGTGTACCTGGTTGTGTGTGTGTAGTTGTTGATTCTCTCTCTGACACTGCTGCAGTGTGTGTGTGTGTGTACCTGGTTGTGTGTGTGTAGTTGTTGATTCTCTCTGACACTGCTGCAGTGTGTGTGTGTGTGTACCTGGTTGTGTGTGTAGTTGTTGATTCTCTCTCTGACACTGCTGCAGTGTGTGTGTGTGTGTGTGTGTGTGTACCTGGTTGTGTGTGTAGTTGTTGATTCTCTCTCTGACACTGCTGCAGTGTGTGTGTGTGTGTGTGTGTGTGTGTGTGTACCTGGTTGTGTGTGTAGTTGTTGATTCTCTCTCTGACACTGCTGCAGTGTGTGTGTGTGTGTGTGTGTGTGTGTGTGTACCTGGTTGTGTGTGTAGTTGTTGATTCTCTCTCTGACACTGCTGCAGTGTGTGTGTGTGTGTGTACCTGGTTGTGTGTGTAGTTGTTGATTCTCTCTGACACTGCTGCAGTGTGTGTGTGTGTGTGTGTGTGTGTACCTGGTTGTGTGTGTAGTTGTTGATTCTCTCTGACACTGCTGCAGTGTGTGTGTGTGTGTGTGTGTGTACCTGGTTGTGTGTGTGTAGTTGTTGATTCTCTCTGACACTGCTGCAGTGTGTGTGTGTGTGTGTGTGTACCTGGTTGTGTGTGTGTAGTTGTTGATTCTCTCTCTGACACTGCTGCAGTGTGTGTGTGTGTGTACCTGGTTGTGTGTGTAGTTGTTGATTCTCTCTCTGACACTGCTGCAGTGTGTGTGTGTGTGTGTGTGTGTGTGTACCTGGTTGTGTGTGTAGTTGTTTATTCTCTCTCTGACACTGCTGCAGTGTGTGTGTGTGTGTGTGTACCTGGTTGTGTGTGTAGTTGTTGATTCTCTCTCTGACACTGCTGCAGTGTGTGTGTGTGTGTGTGTACCTGGTTGTGTGTGTGTAGTTGTTGATTCTCTCCCTGACACTGCTGCAGTGTGTGTGTGTGTGTGTGTGTGTACCTGGTTGTGTGTGTAGTTGTTTATTCTCTCTCTGACACTGCTGCAGTGTGTGTGTGTGTGTGTGTACCTGGTTGTGTGTGTAGTTGTTGATTCTCTCTCTGACACTGCTGCAGTGTGTGTGTGTGTGTGTGTGTACCTGGTTGTGCGTGTGTAGTTGTTGATTCTCTCTCTGACACTGCTGCAGTGTGTGTGTGTGTGTACCTGGTTGTGTGTGTGTAGTTGTTGATTCTCTCTCTGACACTGCTGCAGTGTGTGTGTGTGTGTGTGTACCTGGTTGTGTGTGTAGTTGTTGATTCTCTCTCTGACACTGCTGCAGTGTGTGTGTGTGTGTGTGTGTACCTGGTTGTGTGTGTGTAGTTGTTGATTCTCTCTCTGACACTGCTGCAGTGTGTGTGTGTGTGTGTGTGTGTACCTGGTTGTGTGTGTGTAGTTGTTGATTCTCTCTCTGACACTGCTGCAGTGTGTGTGTGTGTGTGTGTACCTGGTTGTGTGTGTAGTTGTTGATTCTCTCTCTGACACTGCTGCAGTGTGTGTGTGTGTGTGTGTGTACCTGGTTGTGTGTGTGTAGTTGTTGATTCTCTCTCTGACACTGCTGCAGTGTGTGTGTGTGTGTGTGTGTGTACCTGGTTGTGCGTGTGTAGTTGTTGATTCTCTCTCTGACACTGCTGCAGTGTGTGTGTGTGTGTGTGTGTGTGTGTGTGTGTACCTGGTTGTGCGTGTGTAGTTGTTGATTCTCTCTCTGACACTGCTGCAGTGTGTGTGTGTACCTGGTTGTGTGTGTAGTTGTTGATTCTCTCTCTGACACTGCTGCAGTGTGTGTGTGTGTGTGTACCTGGTTGTGTGTGTAGTTGTTGATTCTCTCTCTGACACTGCTGCAGTGTGTGTGTGTGTGTGTGTGTGTGTGTGTACCTGGTTGTGTGTGTGTAGTTGTTGATTCTCTCTCTGACACTGCTGCAGTGTGTGTGTGTGTGTGTGTGTACCTGGTTGTGCGTGTGTAGTTGTTGATTCTCTCTCTGACACTGCTGCAGTGTGTGTGTGTGTGTGTGTGTGTACCTGGTTGTGTGTGTAGTTGTTGATTCTCTCAATGACACTGCTGCAGTGTGTGTGTGTGTGTACCTGGTTGTGTGTGTGTAGTTGTTGATTCTCTCTCTGACACTGCTGCAGTGTGTGTGTGTGTGTGTGTACCTGGTTGTGTGTGTAGTTGTTGATTCTCTCAATGACACTGCTGCAGTGTGTGTGTGTGTGTGTGTACCTGGTTGTGTGTGTGTAGTTGTTGATTCTCTCTCTGACACTGCTGCAGTGTGTGTGTGTGTGTACCTGGTTGTGTGTGTGTAGTTGTTGATTCTCTCTCTGACACTGCTGCAGTGTGTGTGTGTGTGTGTGTGTGTGTGTACCTGGTTGTGTGTGTGTAGTTGTTGATTCTCTCTCTGACACTGCTGCAGTGTGTGTGTGTGTGTGTGTACCTGGTTGTGTGTGTGTAGTTGTTGATTCTCTCTCTGACACTGCTGCAGTGTGTGTGTGTGTGTACCTGGTTGTGTGTGTGTAGTTGTTGATTCTCTCTCTGACACTGCTGCAGTGTGTGTGTGTGTGTGTGTGTGTGTGTACCTGGTTGTGTGTGTAGTTGTTGATTCTCTCTCTGACACTGCTGCAGTGTGTGTGTGTGTGTGTGTACCTGGTTGTGTGTGTGTAGTTGTTGATTCTCTCTCTGACACTGCTGCAGTGTGTGTGTGTGTGTGTGTGTACCTGGTTGTGTGTGTGTAGTTGTTGATTCTCTCTCTGACACTGCTGCAGTGTGTGTGTGTGTGTGTGTGTGTACCTGGTTGTGTGTGTGTAGTTGTTGATTCTCTCTCTGACACTGCTGCAGTGTGTGTGTGTGTGTGTGTGTACCTGGTTGTGTGTGTGTAGTTGTTGATTCTCTCTCTGACACTGCTGCAGTGTGTGTGTGTGTGTACCTGGTTGTGTGTGTGTAGTTGTTGATTCTCTCTCTGACACTGCTGCAGTGTGTGTGTGTGTGTGTGTGTGTGTACCTGGTTGTGCGTGTGTAGTTGTTGATTCTCTCTCTGACACTGCTGCAGTGTGTGTGTGTGTGTGTGTGTGTGTACCTGGTTGTGCGTGTGTAGTTGTTGATTCTCTCTCTGACACTGCTGCAGTGTGTGTGTGTGTGTGTGTGTGTGTACCTGGTTGTGTGTGTGTAGTTGTTGATTCTCTCTCTGACACTGCTGCAGTGTGTGTGTGTGTGTGTGTACCTGGTTGTGTGTGTAGTTGTTTATTCTCTCTCTGACACTGCTGCAGTGTGTGTGTGTGTGTGTGTGTGTGTACCTGGTTGTGTGTGTGTAGTTGTTGATTCTCTCTCTGACACTGCTGCAGTGTGTGTGTGTGTGTGTGTGTGTGTACCTGGTTGTGTGTGTGTAGTTGTTGATTCTCTCTCTGACACTGCTGCAGTGTGTGTGTGTGTGTGTGTGTACCTGGTTGTGTGTGTGTAGTTGTTGATTCTCTCTCTGACACTGCTGCAGTGTGTGTGTGTGTGTGTGTGTGTGTGTGTGTACCTGGTTGTGTGTGTGTAGTTGTTGATTCTCTCTCTGACACTGCTGCAGTGTGTGTGTGTGTGTGTGTGTGTGTGTGTACCTGGTTGTGCGTGTGTAGTTGTTGATTCTCTCTCTGACACTGCTGCAGTGTGTGTGTGTGTGTACCTGGTTGTGTGTGTAGTTGTTGATTCTCTCTCTGACACTGCTGCAGTGTGTGTGTGTGTGTACCTGGTTGTGTGTGTAGTTGTTGATTCTCTCTCTGACACTGCTGCAGTGTGTGTGTGTGTGTGTGTGTACCTGGTTGTGCGTGTGTAGTTGTTGATTCTCTCTCTGACACTGCTGCAGTGTGTGTGTGTGTGTGTGTGTGTACCTGGTTGTGTGTGTAGTTGTTGATTCTCTCTCTGACACTGCTGCAGTGTGTGTGTGTGTGTGTGTACCTGGTTGTGTGTGTAGTTGTTGATTCTCTCTCTGACACTGCTGCAGTGTGTGTGTGTGTGTGTGTGTACCTGGTTGTGTGTGTGTAGTTGTTGATTCTCTCTCTGACACTGCTGCAGTGTGTGTGTGTGTGTGTGTGTGTACCTGGTTGTGCGTGTGTAGTTGTTGATTCTCTCTCTGACACTGCTGCAGTGTGTGTGTGTGTGTGTGTGTGTGTGTGTGTACCTGGTTGTGCGTGTGTAGTTGTTGATTCTCTCTCTGACACTGCTGCAGTGTGTGTGTGTGTGTGTACCTGGTTGTGTGTGTGTAGTTGTTGATTCTCTCTCTGACACTGCTGCAGTGTGTGTGTGTGTGTGTGTGTGTGTGTGTGTACCTGGTTGTGCGTGTGTAGTTGTTGATTCTCTCTCTGACACTGCTGCAGTGTGTGTGTGTGTGTGTACCTGGTTGTGCGTGTGTAGTTGTTGATTCTCTCTCTGACACTGCTGCAGTGTGTGTGTGTGTGTGTGTGTGTGTGTGTGTACCTGGTTGTGCGTGTGTAGTTGTTGATTCTCTCTCTGACACTGCTGCAGTGTGTGTGTGTGTGTGTGTGTGTGTACCTGGTTGTGTGTGTAGTTGTTTATTCTCTCTCTGACACTGCTGCAGTGTGTGTGTGTGTGTGTGTGTGTACCTGGTTGTGTGTGTAGTTGTTGATTCTCTCTCTGACACTGCTGCAGTGTGTGTGTGTGTGTGTGTACCTGGTTGTGTGTGTAGTTGTTGATTCTCTCTCTGACACTGCTGCAGTGTGTGTGTGTGTGTGTACCTGGTTGTGTGTGTGTAGTTGTTGATTCTCTCTCTGACACTGCTGCAGTGTGTGTGTGTGTGTGTGTGTGTGTGTGTACCTGGTTGTGTGTGTAGTTGTTGATTCTCTCTCTGACACTGCTGCAGTGTGTGTGTGTGTGTGTGTACCTGGTTGTGCGTGTGTAGTTGTTGATTCTCTCTCTGACACTGCTGCAGTGTGTGTGTGTGTGTGTGTACCTGGTTGTGTGTGTAGTTGTTGATTCTCTCTCTGACACTGCTGCAGTGTGTGTGTGTGTGTGTGTGTACCTGGTTGTGTGTGTAGTTGTTGATTCTCTCTCTGACACTGCTGCAGTGTGTGTGTGTGTGTGTGTGTGTGTGTACCTGGTTGTGTGTGTGTAGTTGTTGATTCTCTCTCTGACACTGCTGCAGTGTGTGTGTGTGTGTGTACCTGGTTGTGTGTGTGTAGTTGTTGATTCTCTCTCTGACACTGCTGCAGTGTGTGTGTGTGTGTGTGTGTGTGTGTACCTGGTTGTGTGTGTAGTTGTTGATTCTCTCTCTGACACTGCTGCAGTGTGTGTGTGTGTGTGTGTACCTGGTTGTGCATGTGTAGTTGTTGATTCTCTCTCTGACACTGCTGCAGTGTGTGTGTGTGTGTGTGTGTGTGTGTGTACCTGGTTGTGTGTGTGTAGTTGTTGATTCTCTCTCTGACACTGCTGCAGTGTGTGTGTGTGTGTGTGTGTGTGTGTACCTGGTTGTGTGTGTGTAGTTGTTGATTCTCTCTCTGACACTGCTGCAGTGTGTGTGTGTGTGTGTGTACCTGGTTGTGTGTGTAGTTGTTGATTCTCTCTCTGACACTGCTGCAGTGTGTGTGTGTGTGTACCTGGTTGTGTGTGCGTAGTTGTTGATTCTCTCTCTGACACTGCTGCAGTGTGTGTGTGTGTGTACCTGGTTGTGCGTGTGTAGTTGTTGATTCTCTCTCTGACACTGCTGCAGTGTGTGTGTGTGTGTGTGTGTGTGTGTGTGTACCTGGTTGTGCGTGTGTAGTTGTTGATTCTCTCTGACACTGCTGCAGTGTGTGTGTGTGTGTGTGTGTACCTGGTTGTGCGTGTGTAGTTGTTGATTCTCTCTCTGACACTGCTGCAGTGTGTGTGTGTGTGTGTGTGTGTGTGTGTACCTGGTTGTGCGTGTGTAGTTGTTGATTCTCTCTCTGACACTGCTGCAGTGCCTGTCTCTCAGCCTCTAGTGCCTGAGCGAGGTGTGTGTTCTCCAGACATTTCTGAGAGTACTGCTCTGACAACACCTCCAACTCACGATGGATTGACTGTAGCTCCTCCCTACACACACACAAAAATATACATACAAAGGAATATGAACAAAAACACAGAAACTAAAATAAACAAACACACAGTGACATAGTGACACACAGTAACAGTGACACACAGTGACACACAGTGACACACAGTAACAGTGACACACAGTGACACACAGTGACAGTGACACACAGTGACAGTGACACACAGTGACAGTGACACACAGTGACACACAGTGAGACACAGTGACACACAGTGACAGTGACACACAGTGACACACAGTGACAGTGACACACAGTGAGACACAGTGACACACAGTGACAGTGACACACAGTGACAGTGACACACAGTGACACACAGTAACAGTGACACACAGTGACACACAGTGACACACAGTGAGACACAGTGAGACACAGTGAGACACAGTGAGACACAGTGACAGTGACACACAGTGAGACACAGTGAGACACAGTGACACACAGTGACAGTGACACACAGTAACAGTGACACACAGTGACACACAGTAACAGTGACACACAGTAACAGTGACACACAGTAACACACAGTGACAGTGACACACAGTAACAGTGACACACAGTAACACACAGTGACACACAGTAACAGTGACACACAGTAACACAGTGACACACAGTAACACAGTGACACACAGTAACAGTGACACACAGTGACACACAGTAACAGTGACACACAGTAACAGTGACACACAGTAACACACAGTGACAGTGACACACAGTAACAGTGACACACAGTAACACACAGTGACACACAGTAACAGTGACACACAGTAACACAGTGACACACAGTAACAGTGACACACAGTAACACAGTGACACACAGTAACACAGTGACACACAGTAACACAGTGACACACAGTAACAGAGACGCACAGTAACAGTGACACACAGTAACACACAGTGACACACAGTAGCAGTGACACACAGTAACAGTGACACAGTAACACACAGTGACACACAGTAACAGTGACACACAGTAACAGTGACACACAGTAACAGTGACACACAGTAACAGTGACACAGTAACACACAGTGACACACAGTAACAGTGACACACAGTAACAGTGACACACAGTAACACACAGTGACACACAGTAACAGTGACACACAGTGACACACAGTGACAGTGACACACAGTAACAGTGACACACAGTGACACACAGTGACAGTGACACACAGTGACAGTGACACACAGTGACACACAGTGACACACAGTAACAGTGACACACAGTGACAGTGACACACAGTGACAGTGACACACAGTGACACACAGTGACAGTGACACACAGACACACAGTGACACACAGTGACAGTGACACACAGTGACAGTGACACACAGACACACAGTAACACACAGTGACACACAGTGACAGTGACACACAGTGACACACAGTAACAGTGACACACAGTAACACAGTGACACACTAACACAGTGACACACAGTAACACAGTGACACACAGTAACACAGTGACACACAGTGACACAGTGACACACAGTGACACAGTGACACACAGTGACACACAGTAACACACAGTGACACACAGTAACAGTGACACACAGTAACAGTGACACACAGTGACACACAGTGACAGTGACACACAGTAACACACAGTGACACACAGTAACACAGTGACACACAGTGACACAGTGACAGTGACACACAGTAACACAGTGACACACAGTAACAGTGACACACAGTAACACAGTGACACACAGTAACACAGTGACACACAGTAACACAGTGACACACAGTAACAGTGACGCACAGTAACAGTGACGCACAGTAACACAGTGACACACAGTAACAGTGACACACAGTAACACAGTGACACACAGTAACAGTGACACACAGTAACAGTGACGCACAGTAACAGTGACGCACAGTAACACAGTGACACACAGTAACAGTGACACAGTAACACACAGTGACACACAGTAACAGTGACGCACAGTAACAGTGACGCACAGTAACACAGTGACACACAGTAACAGTGACACACAGTAACACAGTGACACACAGTAACAGTGACACACAGTAACAGTGACGCACAGTAACAGTGACGCACAGTAACACAGTGACACACAGTAACAGTGACACACAGTAACACAGTGACACACAGTAACAGTGACGCACAGTAACACAGTGACACACAGTAACAGTGACACACAGTAACACAGTGACACACAGTAACAGTGACACACAGTAACAGTGACACACAGTAACAGTGACACACAGTAACACAGTGACACACAGTAACACAGTGACACACAGTAACAGTGACACACAGTAACAGTGACACACAGTAACACAGTGACACACAGTAACACAGTGACACACAGTAACACAGTGACACACAGTAACACACAGTAACAGTGACACACAGTGACACACAGTAACTGACACACAGTAACACAGTGACACACAGTAACACAGTGACACACAGTAACAGTGACACACAGTAACACAGTGACACAGTAACACACAGTAACAGTGACACACAGTAACACAGTGACACACAGTAACACAGTGACACACAGTAACAGTAACAGTGACACACTAACAGTGACACACAGTAACAGTGACACACAGTAACAGTGACACAGTGACACACAGTAACAGTAACACAGTGACACACAGTAACAGTGACACACAGTAACACAGTGACACACAGTAACACAGTGACACACAGTGACACACAGTGACACAGTAACAGTGACACACAGTGACACACAGTAACACACAGTAACAGTGACACACAGTGACACACAGTGACAGTGACACACAGTAACACAGTGACACACAGTAACAGTGACACACAGTAACACACAGTAACACAGTGACACACAGTAACAGTGACACACAGTAACACAGTGACACACAGTAACACACAGTAACAGTGACACACAGTAACACAGTGACACACAGTAACACAGTGACACACAGTAACAGTGACACACTAACAGTGACACACAGTAACAGTGACACAGTAACAGTGACACACTGTAACAGTGACACACAGTAACAGTGACACACAGTAACACAGTGACACACAGTAACACAGTGACACACAGTAACACACAGTAACAGTGACACACAGTAACACAGTGACACACAGTAACACAGTGACACACAGTAACAGTAACAGTGACACACTAACAGTGACACACAGTAACAGTGACACAGTAACAGTGACACACTGTAACAGTGACACACAGTAACAGTGACACACAGTAACACAGTGACACACAGTAACACAGTGACACACAGTAACACAGTGACACACAGTAACACACAGTAACAGTGACACACAGTAACACAGTGACACACAGTAACACAGTGACACACAGTAACACACAGTAACAGTGACACACAGTAACACAGTGACACACAGTAACACACAGTAACAGTGACACACAGTAACACAGTGACACACAGTAACACAGTGACACACAGTAACAGTAACAGTGACACACTAACAGTGACACACAGTAACAGTGACACAGTAACAGTGACACACTGTAACAGTGACACACAGTAACAGTGACACACAGTAACACAGTGACACACAGTAACACAGTGACACACAGTAACAGTAACAGTGACACACTAACAGTGACACACAGTAACAGTGACACAGTAACAGTGACACACTGTAACAGTGACACACAGTAACAGTGACACACAGTAACAGTGACACACAGTAACAGTGACACAGTGACACACAGTAACAGTGACACAGTGACACACAGTAACAGTAACACAGTGACACACAGTAACAGTGACACAGTGACACACAGTAACAGTAACACAGTGACACACAGTAACAGTGACACAGTGACACACAGTAACAGTAACACAGTGACACACAGTAACAGTGACACAGTGACACACAGTGACACACAGTGACACACAGTGACACACAGTGACACAGTAACAGTGACACACAGTGACACACAGTAACAGTGACACACAGTAACAGTGACACACAGTAACAGTGACACACAGTGACACAGTGACACACAGTAACTGACACAGTGACACACAGTAACAGTGACACACAGTAACACAGTGACACACAGTGACACAGTGACACACAGTGACACAGTGACACACAGTGACACAGTGACACAGTGACACACAGTGACACACAGTGACACAGTGACACACAGTGACAGTGACACAGTGACACACAGTGACAGTGACACAGTGACACACAGACACACAGTGACACACAGTGAGACACAGTAACAGTGACACACAGTAACAAACAGTAACACACAGTGACACACAGTAACACACAGTGACACACAGTGACACACAGTGACAGTGACACACAGACACACAGTGACACACAGTGACAGTGACACACAGTGACAGTGACACACAGACACACAGTGACACACAGTGACAGTGACACACAGTGACAGTGACACACAGTAACACACAGTGACACACAGTGACACACAGTGACACAGACACACAGTGACACACAGTGACACAGTAACACACAGTGACACACAGTAACAGTGACACAGTAACACACAGTGACACACAGTGACACACAGTAACACAGTGACACACAGTGACACACAGTAACACACAGTGACAGTGACACACAGTAACAGTGACACAGTAACAGTGACACAATAACACACAGTGACACACAGTAACAGTGACACAGTAACAGTGACACAGTAACACACAGTGACACACAGTAACACAGTAACACACAGTGACACACAGTAACAGTGACACACAGTAACAGTGACACACAGTAACACAGTGACACACAGTGACACACAGTAACAGTGACACACAGTAACAGTGACACAGTAACAGTGACACACAGTGACACACAGTAACAGTGACACAGTAACAGTGACACAGTAACACACAGTGACACACAGTAACAGTAACACACAGTGACACACAGTAACAGTGACACAGTAACAGTGACACAGTGACACACAGTAACAGTGACACACAGTGACACACAGTAACAGTGACACACAGTAACACAGTGACACACAGTGACACAGTAACACACAGTGACACACAGTAACAGTGACACAGTAACACACAGTGACACACAGTGACACAGTGACACACAGTGACACACAGTAACAGTGACACAGTAACACACAGTGACACACAGTAACACAGTGACACACAGTGACACACAGTAACACAGTGACACACAGTGACACACAGTAACACACAGTGACAGTGACACACAGTAACAGTGACACAGTAACAGTGACACAGTAACACACAGTGACACACAGTAACAGTGACACAGTAACAGTGACACAGTGACACACAGTGACACACAGTGACACACAGTAACACAGTGACACACAGTGACACACAGTAACACTGACACAGTAACAGTGACACACAGTAACACAGTGACACACAGTGACACACAGTGACACACAGTGACAGTGACACACAGTAACACACAGTAACAGTGACACACAGTAACACACAGTGACACAGTAACACAGTGAGACACAGTGAGACACAGTAACAGTGACACACAGTAACAGTAACAGTGACACAGTGACACACAGTAACACAGTGAGACACAGTAACAGTGACACACAGTAACAGTGACACAGTGACACACAGTAACACAGTGACACACAGTAACAGTGACACAGTGACACACAGTGACACAGTAACACAAAGTGACACAGTGACACAGTGACACAGTAACACACAGTGACAGTGACACACAGTGACACAGTGACACACAGTAACACAGTGACACACAGTGACACACAGTGACACTGACACACAGTAACACAGTGACACACAGTGACACACAGTGACAGTGACACAGTGACACACAGTGACAGTGACACAGTGACACACAGTGACACACAGTAACACAGTGACACACAGTGACACACAGTGACACAGTAACACAGTGACACACAGTAACACAGTGACACACAGTGACACACAGTGACACAGTGACACAGTAACACAGTGACACACAGTGACACACAGTGACACACAGTAACACAGTGACACAGTAACACACAGTGACACACAGTGACACACAGTGACACACAGTGACACAGTAACACACAGTGACACACAGTGACACAGTAACACACAGTGACACACAGTAACACAGTGACACACAGTGACACACAGTGACACACAGTGACAGTGACACAGTGACACACAGTGACACAGTGACACACAGTAACACACAGTGACACACTGACAGTGACACACAGTGACACAGTGACACACAGTGACACAGTAACACACAGTGACACACAGTGACACAGTAACACACAGTGACACACAGTAACACAGTGACACACAGTGACACACAGTGACACACAGTGACAGTGACACAGTGACACACAGTGACACAGTGACACACAGTAACACACAGTGACACACAGTAACACAGTGACACACAGTGACACAGTAACACAGTGACACACAGTGACACACAGTGACACAGTGACACACAGTGACACACAGTAACACAGTGACACACAGTAACACAGTGACACACAGTGACACACAGTGACACACAGTAACACAGTGACACACAGTGACACAGTAACACAGTGACACACAGTGACACACAGTGACACAGTGACACACAGTGACACACAGTGACACAGTGACACACAGTGACACACAGTGACACACAGTGACACAGTAACACACAGTGACACACAGTGACACAGTGACACACAGTGACACACAGTAACACACAGTGACAGTGACACACAGTGACACAGTAACACACAGTGACACACAGTGACACACAGTAACACAGTGACACACAGTGACACAGTAACACAGTGATACACAGTGACACACAGTGACACAGTGACACACAGTGACACACAGTGACACAGTGACACACAGTGACACACAGTGACACACAGTGACACAGTAACACACAGTGACACACAGTGACACAGTGACACACAGTGACACACAGTAACACACAGTGACAGTAACACACAGTGACACAGTAACACACAGTGACACACAGTGACACAGTGACACACAGTGACACACAGTGACACAGTGACACACAGTAACACACAGTGACACACAGTGACACAGTAACACACAGTGACACACAGTAACACACAGTAACACACAGTGACACAGTAACACACAGTGACACAGTAACACACAGTGACACACAGTGACACACAGTAACACACAGTAACACACAGTGACACAGTAACACACAGTGACACACAGTGACACACAGTAACACACAGTGACACAGTAACACACAGTGACACACAGTGACACAGTGACACACAGTGACACAGTGACACACAGTGACACACAGTGACACACAGTGACACACAGTGACACAGTAACACACAGTGACACACAGTGACACACAGTGACACAGTGACACACAGTGACACACAGTAACACACAGTGACACACAGTGACACACAGTAACACACAGTGACACAGTGACACAGTAACACACAGTGACACACAGTGACACACAGTGACACACAGTGACACAGTAACACACAGTGACACAGTAACACACAGTGACACACAGTGACACACAGTAACACACAGTAACACACAGTGACACACAGTAACACACAGTGACACACAGTGACACAGTAACACACAGTGACACACAGTGACACACAGTGACACACAGTAACACACAGTAACACACAGTGACACACAGTGACACAGTAACACACAGTGACACACAGTGACACACAGTGACACAGTGACACACAGTGACACACAGTGACACACAGTGACACACAGTGACACAGTAACACACAGTGACACAGTAACACACAGTGACACACAGTGACACACAGTGACACACAGTGACACACAGTGACACAGTAACACACAGTAACACACAGTGACACAGTAACACACAGTGACACACAGTGACACACAGTAACACACAGTGACACAGTAACACACAGTGACACACAGTGACACACAGTGACACAGTGACACACAGTGACACAGTGACACACAGTGACACAGTAACACACAGTGACACACAGTGACACAGTAACACACAGTGACACAGTGACACAGTAACACACAGTAACACACAGTGACACAGTAACACACAGTGACACACAGTGACACACAGTGACACACAGTAACACACAGTGACACAGTAACACACAGTAACACACAGTGACACAGTAACACACAGTAACACACAGTGACACAGTAACACACAGTAACACACAGTGACACAGTAACACACAGTAACACACAGTGACACACAGTGACACAGTGACACACAGTGACACACAGTGACACACAGTGACACAGTAACACACAGTGACACACAGTAACACACAGTGACACACAGTGACACACAGTGACACACAGTGACACAGTAACACACAGTGACACACAGTAACACACAGTGACACACAGTGACACACAGTGACACAGTAACACACAGTGACACACAGTAACACACAGTGACACACAGTGACACACAGTGACACACAGTGACACACAGTGACACACAGTGACACACAGTGACACAGTAACACACAGTGACACACAGTAACACACAGTAACACACAGTGACACACAGTGACACAGTAACACACAGTGACACACAGTAACACACAGTGACACACAGTGACACAGTGACACACAGTGACACACAGTGACACACAGTGACACAGTAACACACAGTGACACACAGTAACACACAGTGACACACAGTAACACACAGTGACACACAGTGACACAGTGACACACAGTGACACAGTAACACACAGTGACACACAGTGACACACAGTGACACACAGTAACACACAGTGACACACAGTGACACACAGTGACACACAGTGACACACAGTGACACACAGTGACACAGTAACACACAGTGACACAGTAACACACAGTGACACACAGTAACACACAGTGACACACAGTGACACAGTAACACACAGTGACACAGTAACACACAGTGACACACAGTAACACACAGTGACACACAGTGACAGTAACACACAGTGACACACAGTGACACAGTAACACACAGTGACACACAGTAACACACAGTGACACACAGTGACACACAGTGACACAGTAACACACAGTGACACACAGTAACACACAGTAACACACAGTGACACAGTAACACACAGTGACACACAGTGACACACAGTGACACACAGAAGTGATGATCTCAGGGTCTTGACTGTAAAGAAAAATCTAAAGGATTGTTTTTATAAGATGTATCAGGTGTGTGTACTCACTCGTACTGCATGCGCAGTTGTTCGATGTCTGCACTAACTCCACTCAGCTGCGCTCGCTGAGTTTTCTCCAATTCTTCACGGTGAGCATTTTTCATTGCCTCAATCGCTACACACACACACACACACACACACACACACACACACACACACACAATTAATCTGAATCTGTAGTAGTTTATCAGAACACTAGTTATAAACAGCACCTAAAAATGGTCTTACTGTGACATCTATAAACCACTAGTGTGAGTAATCAAAATGTAAAGATTCTCGTGAGGAGAAGTGTGTGTGTGTGTGTGTGATGTGGTGAAGGAGTCTCCAGTGTCAGTGCTGTGAAGCTGGAACATCTTCAGGACAGAGGAACTCTAGAGAAAGAATAAAGAGAGACTGCTGAGGGGACGAGTGTTTATAGCTGAAGAGAGAGAGAATAAAGAGAGACTGCTGAGGGGATGACTGTTTATAGCTGAAGAGAGAGAATAAAGAGAGACTGCTGAGGGGATGACTGTTTACAGCTGAAGAGAGAGAGAATAAAGAGAGACTGCTGAGGGGATGACTGTTTACAGCTGAAGAGAGAGAGAATAAAGAGAGACTGCTGAGGGGATGACTGTTTATAGCTGAAGAGAGAGAATAAAGAGAGACTGCTGAGGGGAGTGTTCTTATTCCAGTATCTGGTTATTAAGTTGTTATGATTAGATACCAGCGATGGTGGCGTTGGTCTCTTCCTCCAGCAGTCTCTCTCTCTCCTCCAGGAGCTTGTTAATTTCACGCTGATGCTGACGCTGAAGATCCTCAATCACCTTCTGATGAGTTTCCTCCATCGCTGCAAACCCACGCTCACACGTCTCCTGCAAGAACACACACACACACACATCTACATACAGACACCTATATACACACACACATACACTAGCCAATAATCAGTTAGAATAACATGATAATGAACATGGAAGTTCTACTTCTACTCCTCCAGAGATAAAGTCCCTCAGGAGGACAGCTGTGTTCTGTGGGTTCTACATTTGGAAAATAGGAATTCTGTTGAAAATAAAATCTGTCAAAACTGTCACTTGATCTAGAAATAATTAAATATAAATCAACATAAATACTGAATAATCACAAGGTAAAGACCGGGCTGTGTTCCCGGAAGTGTGAGTTCTTCATTTCTGTACACACAATTTATTTCATTATAAAGACTTTAACCTTTCATTATAAAGACTTTGACCTGAAGCCTGAAAACACAAGCTGGAGTGATTTTATATTCTACAGTTATTTTATTTAAAGAAAACACTTGTTTTTTCCCCCAATGTAATCACACTACAGTTTGTAAATATAGTAATACTATTTCTTATACGTTAATTACTATCCAGTGTTGACATTTCATAGGCCATGCTCTCAATCATCCACAACCCCAAACTTATTAGTAGTAGTAGTAGTAGTAGTAGTAACAGTAGTAGTAGAAGACAATACAGCATGCAGTTTGGTGTCATGTGTCCAGATGTAAGTGAACATTTTTATATATTATATACACATACATATTTTGGGTATTTTGAAGAAGATATCTCCAGATTATAAAATAAAAAATTAATTTATATGAAATTATGAAATAAGAACTCTACACTAAATTTAGGTAGGTCTTGCTGCTAAAGATCTAAGACTAAATGGTCACAGATAAAAATGTGACTCCTCATCTCTATGTACTTCCTTAGACTACTTGGATTCTAGCTCCACCCTGACCACGCCCCCTGATCACTGCTCTCACCTCTTTCTCACTAGCCTTATTGTTTACACATCTACTCATTCACAGTTGTGATGAAGGTGTTTGTGATGTTTACTGGAATATAAACATGTTTAGAGTAAGTAATCATTGCCAACTATCTAGCTTTTACTGACTGAATCTAGCTTTTACTGACTGCTACAACACGAGGAAACAAAACTCTACAGGTGATGCAACCTTCACAAACCATCTATATGTAGGTGACTTGTTTGAAATGGTTTAAAGTGGTGGTGTGAACCTTAAGACTGTCGAAGTCTTTCTGGTACTTTTCTCGTAGACTGGCCATGTCTCCATCTGGTGGTTTGTTCTCCAGTTCATCACGCATGTTCATCATCTGCAGCTCCAGCTCCTGCACTCGGCTCCTCAGCAGTGACATTGAGTCCCTGCTGGCCTCCGGTTCATGCCCCTTCTCCTCCTCCTCCAAATGACCTTCCCCTTGTGCCTCTGTTGTGGAAGGATGATGTGTATCATCTGCTATTGTCTCTAATCTCTCTCCGAGAGTGCGAATAGTCTGACTGTACCGGTCATGAAGTTTCTGGATTTCTTCCTGATGAACGTTTTCCAGTTCCTGAACCTTCCCACGGAGATCATGCTCCAGCTTGCATATGTGTTCCTTGTGCCTCAACTCAGCTCCTTCAACTTCCTGCAGTAAGTTTTCCAGCTTCTCTTGTGTGTTTTCAGCACGTTCGATTAACGCTAGCTCACTGGTTGCTCGTTCCTGCTGTGTGCGACCCAGTTCTTCTGCATGCATTCTTTTCATCTCCTGCACCTCCCTCTGGAAAGCTTTTTCCATTTGTACAATCTGCTCCTGTTGTCTGCCCATCTCCTTAAGCTGCTTTGCTGCCTCCTCTCGTAGAGTTTCATTTTCCTCCTGAATGGAGTTTATCGTTTTGAAGTACTGAATCCGTTCCTCTTCCAGGCTACTTTGGAAACGCTGGTGGATAGCTGCTACATGCTGGGCATGCTCCTGGACCAAGGTGGCCATATTGTGGCTAGTCTCCTGGCAGAGTGAAAGCTCCCTCTCATGTTCAGCTCGCAGTCGACAGGCAACATAAGCTACCTGCACTTGAATCAGAGCCTCATGCATGCTGAGAGAGTTGCACGCCAGGACGCCGGTGTCTCTGGGTCCTAACACTGCTTGAAGTTGATCTGCAAGTCTACCAAGGACAGAGCTGTTATCCTCCTCACATGCCTTCTCCAGCTGCTCAGACATGTGGTAAAGGACCTCTGTTTGTCTCTTTAGCTCAGTAATGAGACTCTCTTGCCTAGTATCCAGCGATGCTACTGATTCTGTAACACATGATTGCATGATTCCAGCTAAGTGTCTTTCTATTATTTCTTGAGCAAGAGTGTGAGCTTCTTCCCTCTCAATCTGCTGTGCATAAGGGGCAAGTTCAGGAGGGTTGATTTCAGAAAGATTGGTCTCTGTATCAGCATGAATTTTATCACCAACATCTTGGATAACATTTTCAGTGATGAGAGGCATGGCTGCTTCGCTCACAACTATATCCCTTTGCTGCAAGATTTCCTTTACCTTGACTAAGTCTCTTTGCAGTTCCTCAAACCTATCTTGATAAGAGTGCTTTAAGTTCTGAAGAGAGAACGCAAGTTCTGCATTAATACAAGCATTGTGAATTGTATTTTGATCAAAAACACTCTTACCAAGTGTCTGCAAATTGTCTGACTGTTCACTAAAGGTATGTGCTTGGTGCAGCTCATTTTTCAGCTCATTCATCAGTATGCTCTGTAATTTTAGTTTCCTCGTCAGAATGTCAGTGTAAATCACAGAAAGGCAATCCTGGTGGTTCATTTTAACCTGTTGGGATTCTTTGTTTATCTCACTAAGACTTTGCATTAGTTCTGATTTTGGATCTTGAAGAGAAAATGCCATTTTCTCCAAAACAGTCCCTTCAAAGGCTAACATTCTTGCAAGAAACTTAACTGCGCTTTTATCCAACGGTGCATGGGCATCACTCTGACAGGTGACAGAATCTTCATATCGGGCAGCAACTTGCCTAATGTGCAAGGATGCACTAACCAAGTCTTTCTCAATCTCAGCTAAGGTGAGAACTTGTGCTTGTACTGTTCCTTCTTCAGCCTGACTGTTAAGAATCTCCCTTACCCTAACCCTGCAGGACTCCACAAAAGCCAGGGCTTTCTTGTAGTCTTCATTGTTGACACTATCCTGTACAGTGCCATACAAGCAAGAGTGGGATTTACCATCCTGGTCTGGTTCAGCAGAGGTATCATCACAGCATACTTCCATCAAACCTTTGATGCCAGGCTGCTCTTCTTCATTTTGCTTCTTTGATGTCATATCTCTAAGCTTCTCTTCTGTGACCTGGAGCTTTGACTCTAATGCATGGATGATGGACAAAAATTTTTCTGTATCACTGTAGTACTGAAATGTGTTCTCACTTACTAAGCTGATATCCTGGGACAAGTCCTGGATGGTGTCATCAGTGAGGTTTAGGCTTGTTTCTGGTACAAGGTCCTGCTGCTCCCCTAGAGTAAATAGGTATGTGTTATCTGGTGGAACCCTTTCGATTCTCTGAGACTGGTGGTATTTTTGGCACTGGATGTTGGAGAAGCGGATCCTCTGCCGTTTGGCAAAGGACACTTCAGTCTCCGAGCTGCTTCTTGCAAGAGTTAAAGAGGAAGTGGTAGAAAAGGATATATCACGCTCTGCTTGTTTTTCTAGTGTGTCAAGGACATCCTCCTGAGAGCCACATCGTTCCAGTCTAAGGTTTGCATACCCCAAACGCAAAGCATTGAGATGTTCTTCCAGTTCAGATATTCGGTCCTCTGCTACCACCAGCTTCTCCTGCAACTTCTGCTCCACCTCTCTAGGTCCAATCTGACTAAGAAGCTCGTCCTTTGCCTTCAGACGCTGTTCAGTCTCCTCCAGACTGCTGCCTAGAGCAGCCATCTTGACAAGGGCTTCATTCAAATCCTGGTCTTTTTGTCTCATCAACTTCTCATATGTCTCCTTTGTCTGTCGGACCTCCTCCTCCTTCTCTCGCAAAACACAAGTGATTCTTGCAAACTCCTTGGAAACTCGCTCATATGAGCTTTCCAAAGAGTAGTAGTCTGTCTCTTCTGTCTTTAGCTGTGCCTGAAGTTTTCCTACCTCCCTGTCTGCCTCTGCAATCTGATTAACCAATTCCTGACAGCGACATGTAAGGTGATCTCTCTCATCTTCCAGCCTTCTCACACTCTCCCGAAGGTTCTCGATCACATCTGCCTGTTCGTTCAGAACCTGCTGCAGACGTAGAATCTCTTCCCTGACCTCTGA